>NW_026729230.1:0-37500 GCF_030272615.1 Cryptomeria japonica | reverse complement strand
GAATTTCGCAAGGCAACCTCCATGGGACATGGAAAAGACTCGAGAAGAGAGCTCGCTCACGGGAGAGAGAAGCCAAGGAGACCACGAGAGTGCTGAGAGTGGGACAGCGCTGAATAGGCGGGAGAAGCCTGCGCGTATAAACGGAGATATATATCCAATTGCAACGAAGGAACGTGCCAAAGATCGAGAACAATGGCAGAAATGCTAGTAACGTGCACTTCGGGACCAACGCATCACCGGAAGACAACCGCCAAACATCGAAAGAGTCGCGATGCTCCGCAACCTACGTGCAAAGCGGTCGCACACCGGGTAAGGGAGTGAGAGCCCCAAACATAGCTGGGCGAGGCGCTCACTCCGCTCTTTAATATCTCGTTAATACCGCCAAGGAAATGGCACAAGCACACACACACAAGCATCCTCGGAAGAGGACAGTTCGAGTGACAGGTCAAATCCAAGAGTTCCGAAGACTACCTCCAGGAACAATCGGGAACAAGACCGATTACAAGTCGTCGAGTCTGTTACTGGGCGAACACGAGATGCGCACAGGAAATCGATCAGCCCTCACAATGGCCCAAGGCCAGAGATCGGACTGCTACGATTTACCCCAACAATCATCGTGCCACTCTTCGCAGAGAGGTGATAGACGCCAACGAGCCCGCGCATAGCAATCGAGGTGTAAAAAGGGCGTTGAAGGCAGGAAGCCTGGACGAAAGAGGCTACGAGGTCACCTCGAAGCGGTCTAAGAATCGGGCGCACTTGGGGCGACTACCAGTGCCAACCCCTTATCCCGCGGTGCGTCCGACACACAGAAATTTCCAAGGCGGCCAAGGAGCCTCCCCGCATAGCAATCGGGGTGTGAGGTTACGGATGCAGCATTGATAGCAATCGAGGTGTGAGGCGAAGGATGCAGAAGTGAGAGCCGAGGGATGTAGCAGAGATAGCAATCGGGGTGTGTGATGCAGAAGAGATAGCAATCGAGGTGTGCGGTGGGAAGGGCCCAGCAGCCAGAATGCATGAAGCGACGGATGAAGCAGTGATGACAACCGGGCTGTGAGGAGAGGAGGGATGCAGCCAAGAAAGCAATCAGGGCTCGAGGCAAGGGATGCATCAAGGATAGCAATCATGTTGTGAGGCGAGATTCCAAAGGCTAAACGTGAGAGGCTGCAGGGTCGACTCAGAGAGGTCTATGCATGTGAGAGGCTGAAAGCAAGGTCGACTCGGAGCGGTCTATGCATCGGGCGCGCTTGGGGCGACTACCAGTGCCAACCCCTTATCCCGCGACGCGTCCGACAAAGAGAACGTTCCAAGGTGGCAGAGGAGGTTACCAGCCGAAGGATGCAGTAGCAATAACAGGTATAGTTCCGCGGCGGCCGAGAAGACTCACCGCATAGGAATCGGGATGCGAGGCGAGGGATGCGGCGGGAAGGCCCCGACGGCTAAACGGAAGAGGCTGCAGGGCCGCCTCGGAATGGTCCAAGCATCGGATGCGATTGGGACGACTACCAGTGCCAACCCCTTATCCCGCGATGCGTCCGATACACAGATAGTTCCAAGGCGGCCGAGGAGCCTCACCGCATATCAATCGGGGTGCGAGGCGAGGGATGGGGCGGGAAGGCCCCAACGGCTAGACGGAAGAGGCTTCAGGGCCACCTCGGAATGGTCCAAGCATCGGACGCGCTTGGGGCGACTGCCAGTGCCAACCCCTTATCCCGCGATGCGTCCGATACACAGATGGTTCCAAGGCGGCCGAGGAGCCTCACCGCATAGCAATCGGGGGTGCGAGGCGAGGGATGGGGCGGGAAGGCCCCAACGGCTAGACGGAAGAGGCTTCAGGGCCGCCTAGGAATGGTCCAAGCATCGGACACGCTTGGGGCGACTACCAGTGACAGCCCCCTATCCCGCGATGCGTCCGATACGAAGATGGTTCCAAGGCGGCCGAGGAGCCTCACCGCATAGCAATCGGGGTGCGAGGTGGGGGATGCGGCGAGATGGCCCCAACGGCTAGACGGAAGAGGCCACAGGGCCGCGTCGGAATAGTCCAAGCATCGGACGCGCTTGGGGCGACTACCAGTGACAACCCCTTATCCCGCGATGCGTCCGATACGAAGATAGTTCCAAGGCGGCCGAGGAGCCTCACCGCATAGCAATCGGGGTGCGAGGTGGGGGATGCGGCGAGATGGCCCCAACGGCTAGACGGAAGAGGCTGCAGGGCCGCCTCGGAATAGTCCAAGCATCGGACGCGCTTGGGGCCACTACCAGTGACAACCCCTTATCCCGCAATGCGTCCGATACGAAGATAGTTCCAAGGCGGCCGAAGAGCCTCACCGCATAGCAATCGGGGTGCGAGGTGGGGGATGCGGCGAGATGGCCCCAACGGCTAGACGGAAGAGGCCACAGGGCCGCCTCGGAATAGTCCAAGCATCGGACGCGCTTGGGGCGACTACCAGTGACAACCCCTTATCCCGCGATGCGTCCGATACGAAGATAGTTCCCAGGCGGCCGAGGAGCCTCACCGCATAGCAATCGGGGTGCGAGGCGAGGGATGCGGCGAGATGGCCCCAAAGGCTAGACGGAAGAGGCTGCAGGGCTGCCTCGGAATAGTCCAAGCATCGGACGCGCTTGGGGCGACTACCACTGCCAACCCCTTATCCCGCGATGCGTTCGATACACAGATAGTTCCGAGGCGGCCGAGGAGGTGGGGGATGCAGCGAGATGGCCCCAACGGCTAGACGGAAGAGGCTGCAGGGCCGCCTCGGAATAGTCCAAGCATCGGACGCGCTTGGGGCGACTACCAGTGACAACCCCTTATCCCGCGATGCGTCCGATACACAGATAGTTCCGAGGCGGCCAAGGAGCCTCACCGCATAGCAATCGTGGTGCGAGGTGGGGGATGCGGCGAGATGGCCCCAACGGCTAGACGGAAGAGGCTGCAGGGCCGCCTCGGAATGGTCCAAGCATCGGATGCGCTTGGGGCGACTACCACTGCCAACCCCTTATCCCGCGATGCGTCCGATACACAGATAGTTCCAAGGCGGCCGAGGAGCCTCACAGCATAGCAATCAGGGTGCGAGGCGAGGGATGCGGCGAGAAAGCCCCAACGGCTAGAGGGAAGAGGCTTCAGGTCCGCCTCGGAATGGTCCAAGCATCGGACGCGCTTGGGGCGACTACCAGTGACAACCCCTTATCCCGCGACGCGTCCGATACACAGATAGTTCCAAGGCGGCCGAGGAGCCTCACCGCATAGCAATCGGGGTGCGAGGCGAGGGATGCGGCGAGAAGGACCCAACGGCTACACGGAAGAGGCTTCGGGGCCGCCTCGGAATGGTCCAAGCATCGGACGCGCTTGGGGCGACTACCAGTGACAACCCCTTATCCCGCGACGCGTCCGATACACAGATAGTTCCAAGGCGGCCGAGGAGCCTCACCGCATAGCAATCGGGGTGCGAGGCGAGGGATGCGGCGAGAAGGACCCAACGGCTACACGGAAGAGGCTTCGGGGCCGCCTCGGAATGGTCCAAGCATCGGACGCGCTTGGGGCGACTACCAGTGACAACCCCTTATCCCGCGACGCGTCCGATACACAGATAGTTCCAAGGCGGCCGAGGAGCCTCACCGCATAGCAATCGGGGTGCGAGGCGAGGGATGCGGCGAGAAGGACCCAACGGCTAGACGGAAGAGGCTTCGGGTCCGCCTCGGAATGGTCCAAGCATCGGACGCGCTTGGGGCGACTACCAGTGACAACCCCTTATCCCGCGACGCGTCCGATACACAGATAGTTCCAAGGCGGCCGAGGAGCCTCACCGCATAGCAATCGGGGTGCGAGGCGAGGGATGCGGCGAGAAGGACCCAACGGCTAGACGGAAGAGGCTTCGGGTCCGCCTCGGAATGGTCCAAGCATCGGACGCGCTTGGGGCGACTACCAGTGACAACCCCTTATCCCGCGACGCGTCCGATACACAGATAGTTCCGAGGCGGCCGAGGAGCCTCACCGCATAGCAATCGGGGTGCGAGGCGAAGGATGCGGCGAGAAGGACCCAACGGCTAGACGGAAGAGGCTTCGGGTCCGCCTCGGAATGGTCTAAGCATCGGACGCGCTTGGGGCGACTACCAGTGACAACCCCTTATCCCGCGACGCGTCCGATACACAGATAGTTCCAAGGCGGCCGAGGAGCCTCACCGCATAGCAATCGGGGTGCGAGGCGAGGGATGCGGCGAGAAGGACCCAACGGCTAGACGGAAGAGGCTTCAGGGCCGCCTCGGAATGGTCCAAGCATCGAACGCGCTTGGGGCGACTACCAGTGACAACCCCTTATCCCGCGACGCGTCCGATACACAGATAGTTCCGAGGCGGCCGAGGAGCCTCACCGCATAGCAATCGGGGTGCGAGGCGAGGGATGCGGCGAGAAGGACCCAACGGCTAGACGGAAGAGGCTTCAGGGCCGCCTCGGAATGGTCCAAGCATCGGACGCGCTTGGGGCGACTACCAGTGACAACCCCTTATCCCGCGACGCGTCCGATACACAGATAGTTCCGAGGCGGCCGAGGAGCCTCACCGCATAGCAATCGGGGTGCGAGGCGAGGGATGCGGCGAGAAGGACCCAACGGCTAGACGGAAGAGGCTTCAGGGCCGCCTCGGAATGGTCCAAGCATCGGACGCGCTTGGGGCGACTACCAATGACAACCCCTTATCCCGCGACGCGTCCGATACACAGATAGTTCCGAGGCGGCCGAGGAGCCTCACCGCATAGCAATCGGGGTGCGAGGCGAGGGATGCGGCGAGAAGGACCCAACGGCTAGACGGAAGAGGCTTCAGGGCCGCCTCGGAATGGTCCAAGCATCGGACGCGCTTGGGGCGACTACCAGTGACAACCCCTTATCCCGCGACGCGTCCGATACACAGATAGTTCCGAGGCGGCCGAGGAGCCTCACCGCATAGCAATCGGGGTGCGAGGCGAGGGATGCGGCGAGAAGGACCCAACGGCTAGACGGAAGAGGCTTCAGGGCCGCCTCGGAATGGTCCAAGCATCGGACGCGCTTGGGGCGACTACCGTTGCCAACCCCTTATCCCGCGATGCGTCTGATACACAGATAGTTCCGAGGCGGCCGAGGAGCCTCACCGCATAGCAATCGGGTTGCGAGGCAGATTATTGGGAAGGGAACCCCCTGGGATGCGGCTCAAGCAGTGCCCAAAGGGACTGGAATGCGGAATCACATCGAGAGACCCAAATGCTATACGAGGGCTCAAATCGAATTATCGATTTGGCCACGACATGGACGCATCGGAACGACTACCTTTGCCGAACCACTCGCAATTGCATCCATACCGAAACCAATAGACATTTCCGTTAGAGCCCTCGCATAGCATTCGGGAATCTCGCATGCCCCTCTAAATCGACCAATGCTGGCGCTCAATGAAAATCCGAGCGCTACCACCGTTCGAGCGCCAGCATTGGTCGAGTTAGAGGGGCACGGGGGAGAATGCTCCAGTCAACACCTCCCCTATATAAGTTATTTGTCCGATTCTCGCACAACCGTAGTCTGCCTCGTCGAATCAAACAACGGTCCCAGATTCCGACTTCCGTTCCGTAGAGACCCAAAAGCTAGATGGAGGCTCGCAAGAAAGAGAGTCGGCGCATAGCAATCGGGTTTCTCGAACGTTTAGGGACCGAGCTCACTTGCGGATAGGGCAAAATCCGCCAAGCAACCCAAAAGCTAGACGGGGGCTCGAATCGAATCGCCTAGGCGGCCACAACAACGACGTGTTGGATCGACTACCAGTGCCAAACCATTCAGCAAGACTAGTCTGTGTCGAGGCCGGATAGAGATTCTCAGAGAGCGCCCGCATAGCATTTAGGAGACCTGCCGCGTCCCTCACACTCGACAAATGGTGGTGCACGTTTATAAATCCGAGCGATCCCAACCCTTTCAAGCACCAACATCGGTCGAGATAGAGGGGCACGGAGGGGGCTGCGTGAGACAACACAGTCCCCTATATAAGTTATTTGTCCGATTCTCACACATCCGAAGAATGGTCATCAAATCGGACAACAGCCCAAACTTCCGACTTCCGTCCCAGAAAGCCCAAGAGCTATCTAAAACGTTCATGGCCGGAACTCGATCGCGGCTATACCAGTCCGCCAAGCAACCCAAAAGCTAGACTGGAGCTCTAGTCGAATCACCTCTGTGGCCATTGCAAGGACGTGTTGGAGCGACTACCATTGCCGAACCATTCCGCAGGTCGAGTCCATACCAAGGCCGCATAGAGATTCACGATGAGCTCCTGCATAGCAATCAGGAGACTTGCCGTGTCCATCACAATCGATAAATCCTGGTGCAAGATTTTTGCATCCGAGCGCTCCAACCAGTCGAGCACCAGCATCAATCGACATAAACGGGCACGGGGGGAGGATGCTCGAGAACACTACCTCCCCTATATAAGTTATTTGTCCGATTCTCAAGCAGCCGAAGTCTGGTCATCGAATCGGGTCAAAGACCACAACTTCCGACTTTACCCACAATGCAAGTCATCGAATCGAACATCGGCCCCCGAGTCGGACTCCATGCGTATGTCAGGTCATCGGACCCAAATTCCGCCTTCCTGCGCATGGCGGGCCATCAATATCAACTCGGTCATCGGACCCAAACTCCGCCTTTTTGCGTATGGCACGCCTTCAAATCGGTCATCGGACCCAAATTCCGCCTTCCTGTGCATGGCGGGCCATCAACATCAACTCGGTCATCGGACCCAAATTCCGCCTTTCTGCGCATGGCACGCCATCAACTCGGTCATCGGACCCAAATTCCGCCTTCCTGCGCATGGCAGGTCATCGGACACAAATTCAGACCTCGCCAATATGCCTACGTATCGAATCGGTCATCGGACCCAACTTCCGACTTCATCCATACTGTAGGGTCTTTGAGGTTGGCGCGGTGCGCTCAACCCAGGGAGTCGACCCATCGAAGCATACACCTCCCCTATATAAGCTATTTGTCCGATTCCCACACCTGTGTAGTTTGCACCTCTGACCAGGACATCGACCCCAACTTCCGAACTCGACTGCAACGACGGCACCAGCGCCTTGGTGCGCACCTTGCGACGCACAGTCCCAACATTCGCCTTCCTGCACATGGCAGGTCATCGGACCCAAATTCCGACCTCGCGAGTATGCCTACATATCGAATCGGTCATCGGACCCAACTTCCGACTTCATCCATACCGTAGGGTCTTTGAGGTTGGCGCGGTGCGCTCAACCCGGGGAGTCGACCCAACGAAGCATACACCTCCCCTATATAAGCTATTTGTCCGATTCCCACACCTGTGTAGTTTGCACCTCCGATCAAGACATCGACCCCAACTTCCGAACTCGCCTCCAACGACCGAACCAGCGCCTTGGTGCGCACCTTGCAACGCACAGTGCCAACATTCGCCTTCCTGCACGTGGCAGGTCATCGGACCCAAATTCCGACCTCGCGAGTATGCCTACATATCGAATCGGTCATCGGACCCAACTTCCGACTTCATCCATACCGTAGGGTCTTTGAGGTTGGCGCGGTGCGCTCAACCCGGGGAGTCGACCCAACGAAGCATACACCTCCCCTATATAAGCTATTTGTCCGATTCCCACACCTGTGTAGCTTGCACCTCCGATCAGGACATCGACCCCAACTTCCGAACTCGACTAAAAAGACCGCACCAGCGCCTTGGTGTGCACCTTGCAACGCACAGTGTCAACATTCGCCTTCCTGCACATGGCAGGTCATCGGACCCAAATTCCGACCTCATGAGCATACCTACTAATCGAATTGGTCATCGGACCCAACTTCCGACTTCATCCATACCGTAGGGTCTTTGAGGTTGGCGCGGTGCGCTCAACCTGGGGAGTCGACCCATCGAAGCATACACCTCCCCTATATAAGCTATTTGTCCGATTCCGACACCTGTGTAGTTTGCACCTCCGCTCAGGACATCGACCCCAACTTCCGAACTCGCCTGCAACGACCGAACCAGCGCCTTGGTGCGCACCAAAAGTGCGCACTTTTGGAGGGCACTTTTGTGCGCTCCAAAGGTGCGCACTTTTGGAGGGCACTTTTCTGCGCTCCAAAGGTGCGCACTTTTGGAGGGCACTTTTTGGAGGGCACTTTTCTGCGCTCCAAAGGTGCGCACTTTTGGAGGGCACTTTTTGGAGGGCACTTTTCTGCGCTCCAAAGGTGCGCACTTTTGGAGGGCACTTTTTGGAGGGCACTTTTCTGCGCTCCAAAGGTGCGCACTTTTGGAGGGCACTTTTTGGAGGGCACTTTTCTGCGCTCCAAAGGTGCGCACTTTTGGAGGGCACTTTTTGGAGGGCACTTTTCTGCGCTCCAAAGGTGCGCACTTTTGGAGGGCACTTTTCTGCGCTCCAAAGGTGCGCACTTTTGGAGGGCACTTTTTGGAGGGCACTTTTCTGCGCTCCAAAGGTGCGCACTTTTGGAGGGCACTTTTTGGAGGGCACTTTTCTGCGCTCCAAAGGTGCGCACTTTTGGAGGGCACTTTTTGGAGGGCACTTTTCTGCGCTCCAAAGGTGCGCACTTTTGGAGGGCACTTTTGTGCACTCCAAAGGTGCGCACTTTTGGAGGGCACTTTTCCTGTGCTCCAAAGGTGCACACCTAGGTGAGCACCTTCGACCACACCTTGTAGCACACCAAACTCTGACTTTCGACTTCATCCGCAATGCAGGGTCTTTGAGGTTGGCGCAATGCGCACAACCAGGGGAGTCGACCCATCAAACCCAACACCTCCCCTATATAAGCTATTTGTCTGATTCTCATACATGCGTAGCCTGCAGGAGCAATTAGGACATCGACCCCAACTTTCGGCTTCTAAACGAAAACAAGGTCTTTGAGGTTGGTGTAATGCGAACAACTAGGGGAGTCAACCCATCAAACCCAACACCTCCCCTATATAAGCTATTTGTCTGATTCTCATACATGTGTAGTCTACAGGAGCAATTAGGACATCGACCCCAACTTTTGACTTCTTAACGAAAACAAGGTCTTTGAGGTTGACGTAATGCGCACAACCAGGGGAGTCGACCCATCAAACCCAACACCTCCCCTATATAAGCTATTTGTCCGATTCTCATACATGTGTAGCCTGCAGGAGCCATTAGGACATTGACCCCAACTTTTGACTTCTTAACGAAAACAAGGTCTTTGAGGTTGGCGTAATGCGCACAACCAAGGGAGTTGACCCATCAAACCCAACACCTCCCCTATATAAGCTATTTGTCTGATTCTCATACATGTGTAGCCTGCAACAACGATTAGGACATCCACCCCAACTTCTGAATTCGTCTGCGTTGACCGCACCAAAGGTGCACGCCTTGGTGCTCACCAAAATCCGACTTCCGACTTCTTCTGCTATGCGGGGTCTTTGAGGTTGGCGCAGTGCGCACAACCAGGGGAGTCAACCCACCGAATGCAACACCTCCCCTATATAAGCTATTTGTCTGATTCTCATACATGCGTAGACTGCAGCAATGATTAGGACATCCACCCCAACTTTTGACTTCTTAAACAAGACAGGGTCTTTGAAGTTGGTGCAGTGCACACAACCAGGGGAGTCGACCCATCAAACGCAACACCTCCCCTATATAAAGCTATTTGTCCGATTCTCATACGTGTAGTCTGCAGCAGCGATTAGGACATCGACCCCAACTTCCGAATTCGTTTGCATTGACCGCACCAAAGGTGCACGCCTTGGTGTGCACCCTGGAGTGCACTTTGGTGCTCACCTCGGTGCACACTTTGGTGTGCACCTCGGTGTGCACCAAAGGTGCGCACCTTGGAGCGCACCAAAGGTGTACACTTTGGAGCGCACCACATAGGGTCTTTGAGAGGTTGGCGCAGTGCGCACACCAAGGTGGGTGTTGAGGTGCGTGCCGAGGTGGGTGGGTGCTAGGGTGCGCTCCATGGTGGGTGCCAGGGTGGGTGCGTGCTAGGGTGGATTCCAAAGAGGGTCATAGGGTGGGTGCCAAGGTGGGTTGGTGATATAGTGGGTTCAAAGGTGGGTACTAGGGTGGGTTCCAAGGTGGGTCACAAGTTGGGTGCCAGGATGCGTGGGTGTTAGGTTGGGTGCCAAGGTGGGCTCCTGCGTGGGTGGGTGCTAGGGTGGGTTTCAAGGTGGACGCGAGGGCGGGTGCCAAGGTGGGTAACAAGTTGGGTGTTAGGATGGGTGAGTGCTAGAGTGGGTGCCAAGGTGGGTGGGTGCTAAGGTGGATGCCAAGGTGGTTCACAGGGTGGGTGGGTTCTAGGGTGAGTTCCAAGGTGGGTCACAGGTTCAGTGCTAGGGTGGGTGTCAAGGCGGGTGTCGAGGTGCCTGGGTGCTAGGGTGTGGATGCCAATGTGGGTCATAGGGTGGGTACTAGGGTGGGCTGCAATGTGGGTGCCAAGGTGGGTAACATGCTCGGTGGGTTCTAAATTGGGTGCCAGGGTGGGTGTGCACCCACCTTGCCCGAGGTGGGTGCCAAGGTGCCAGTGTGGGTGGGTGCTAAGGTGGATGCCAAGGTGGGTGAGAAGGTGGGTGATAGGTTGAGTGGTAGGATGGGTGGGTGCCAAGATGGGTCACAGGGTGGGTGCAAGGGTGGGTAGGTGCTAGGGTTGGTGTCAGGGTGGGTGGGTGCTAGGTTGGGTTCCAAGGTGGGTGCGAGGGTGAGTGTCAAGGTGGGTCACAGGTTAGGTGCTAGGATGGGTGAGTGCTAGGGTGCAAAGGTGCCAGGGTGGGTGCTAGGATGGGTCGATGCTAGGGTGAGTGGCAAGGTGGGTCCACAAGTGTCAAGGTGGGTGCCGAGGTGGGTGCCAAGTCGGCGACTGCTATGGTGGATGCCAAGGTGGGTCACGGGGTGGGTGCCAAGTTGCTAGGTTGGGTTCCAAGGTGGGTGCCAACGTGGGTGCTAGGGTGCGTGGGTTAAAGGGTGTGTCACAACGTGGGTGCCAGGATGGGTGCGCACCCACACTGGCCAAGACGGGTGCGGGTGCAAGGTTGGGTTCCAAGCCCGGTCACAGGCTGGGTGCTAGGATGGGTGGGTGCCAAGGTGGGCACCAGGGTGGGTGCACCCACCCTGGCCAAGGTGGGTCACGGGGTGGGTCCTAGGGTGGGTAACGGGGTGGGTACTAAGGTGCGTGCCAAGGTGGGTCATAGGGTGGGTGCCAAGGTGGGCACCAGGGTGGGTGTGCACCAACCCTAGCCAGGGTAGGTCACGGGGTGGTTGTCGGGGTGGGCGTCAAGGAGCCAAGGTGGGTGGCAAGTAGCCAAGTTGCGTGCCAAGGTGGGTGTCGGGGTGGGTGCCAAGGATCCAAGGTGGGTGCCAAGGAACCAAGGTGGGTGTCTGGGTGGGTGCCGAGGTGGGAGCCAGGGTGGGTCCCAAGGTGAGTGCAAAGGTGGGTGCCAGGGTCAAGGTGAGTGCCAATGTGGGTTCCAAGGTGCCAGGGTCAGGGTGAGTGCCAATGTGGGTTCAAAGGTGCTAAGTTGGGTGCGAGGTTGGGTGCGAGGGTGGGTGGGTGCCAAGGTGTGCTAGGTGGAAGCCCGGGTGGGTCGGCATCCCATGGGTGTCGAGTTGGGTGCCTGATGGGTGCTTCTTGTCAAGTTTTAGTCGTCGGGACTCATTTCGAGCCTTAGAGGTCGTTTCTTGTCCGGTTGCCCTGTCTTCGACTTGGGAACCCAATTTTGGTCCTCGGGTCCCATTTTTTTTTGTCTCGCATCCCACTTTTGGCCTGTGGCCTTTTCGGGGTCGATTCTCGTTTTGGGCATCAGAGCATGTTTCTTCTCCTAAAACCCAATATTTGTTTATTAAGTCTCGGAACACATTTTTGTTCTCGTGGACCCATCATGGGTCTTGGAACGCATTTGTGGTCCTTGGGTCCCATTTTGCATCCCGAAACTTGTGTTTTGGTGCTTGATCCCTATTTTGGGTGCCCACCTTGCACCAAGTGCGCACCCGGGGCAAACCGAGCGCCTTGGTGCACCGGGGCAAGATCGAGCGTGCACCCGAGGCGCCCCGAACATGCACCAAGGTGCACACGGCCCACATGTGAGCGCAGGTCGTTGCGCCCGAGGTGGTGTGTGGGCACCGCGTTGCAGACGGGACACTGCACGCACACGACGCCCCCTCCAGGTGCACGCACGTAGGCCGGGCCGGGTGCACACCCGACGCCCTAGCAAGGTGCGCGCACCCGGGCAGGGCTCACACTTGGCGAACGGGGCGCACTTCGCGAGGGAGGGTGTGCACCTCGACGGGGGTGGGTGGCCGGGGTGGATTCGCACGTGGGTCGCGGTTTGCTAAGTACACACTGCGACAAGCTCATAACGGGTGCGATCATACCAGCGTTAGTGCACCGGATCCCATCAGAACTCCGCAGTTAAGCGCGCTTGGGCCGGAGTAGTACTGGGATGGGTGACCTCCCGGGAAGTCCCGGTGTTGCACCCTTTTTTAGTTTTTCGCCGGGCGTCGCAATGCTATTTGAATAAACCTTTTGCCCGTTTGCGTTCTCGTCGGGGCCGGGCCGGGCCGGGGTGCGCTGCCCGCACTACCGCGCGCGCGGGGGCGACACCGAGCGCGCACCCGAGGCGCCCCGAGCACACAGGCCACGGTGCAACCCGGGCGTTGTGCGCGCACCCCGGTGCGCCCGAGGTGCTGCGCGCGCACCCAGGTGAAATCGGTGTGCACCTCGGCCAGTGCGCGCTCGGTCGAGTCGCGCACGTTGGCCAAGGTGCACGGTGATGTTTCTTACTCTAAGGTTCCGCACCAGACGCCCGGGACAGGTGAGCGAAGCTGGGCGGGGCCGGGTGCGCGGCCGGGGCAGGTGCACGCAGCTGGAGAGAGCTTTGGAGCACACTTCGGAGCGCACCAATGATGCGCTCCATTCAAAAGTTTCCTGAAAAGGCAAAAAAAGTTGAGATTATAGAATTTCCCACTTGAGAGATTGTAAAAAAAAAAAATTTAAAATGAAGGAAACGCGGGTGCCAAGGTGTGCGCAGCCCAGCCAAGGTGTGCGCACCAAGGCGCCCACCCTGGCGAAGGTGCACGCAAGGTGCGCACCCGAGGCAAACCGGACAATTAACCCAACTTTCGACTTCGCGCGCACCTTGGAGCGCACTTCGGAGCGCTCCTTGGTGCGCACCAATCTTGGGCACCTCGGAGTGCACCATGGCGCCCACCAAGGTGCGCACCCGGGGCAAACCGAGCTCCGACTTCGTGCGCACCTTGGAGCGCACGAAAGGTGCGCACCATGGCGCCCACCAAGGTGCGCAGCCCAGCCAAGGCGTGCGCATCAAGGTGCGCACCCTGGCGAAGGTGCGCACCCGGGGCAAACCGAGCTCCGACTTCGTGCGCACCTTGGAGCGCACAAAAGGTGCGCAACCCAGCCAAGGTGTGCGCACCCCGGTCAAACCGAGCTCCGAATCGTGCGCACCAGAGGTGCACGCCATCGTGCGCACCTTGGAGCACACTTCGGAGCCCTCCTTGGTGTGCGCCGATGTTGCGCACCTCGGAGCGCACCCGGGGAAAACAATGCAATTAACCCGACTTTCGACTTCGTGGGCACCTCGGAGCGCTCTCGGGTTCGCACCTCGGAGCACACCGAGGTGCGCACCTTTGATGCGCTGCCTTCACCAATTTCCAGAAAAGGCAAGAAAACATTGAGAAGGTGTGCGCACCGAGGTGCCCACCCTGGCGAAGGTGCACGCGAGGTGCGCACCCGGGGCAAACCGGGCTCCGACTTCGTGCACGCCGCACCTTGGAGCACACTTCGGAGCGCTCCTTGGTGCGCACCAGGGCGCGCAACCCAGCCGAGGTGCCCACCCCGGCGAAGGTGCACGCGAGGTGCGCACCCGGGGCAAACCGGGCTCCGACTTCGTGCACGCCATGGTGCCCACCGCGGCGAAGGTGCACGCGAGGTGCGCACCCGGGGCAAACCGGGCTCCGACTTCGTGCACGCCGCACCTTGGAGCACACTTCGGAGCGCTCCTTGGTGCGCACCATGGTGCCCACCAGGGCGCGCAACCCCGCCGAAGGTGCACGCGAGGTGCGCACCCGGGGCAAACCGGGCTCCGACTTCGTGCACGCCGCACCTTGGAGCACACTTCGGAGCGCTCCTTGGTGCGCACCATGGTGCCCACCAGGGCGCGCAACCCCGCCGAAGGTGCACGCGAGGTGCGCACCCGGGGCAAACCGGGCTCCGACTTCGTGCACGCCATGGTGCGCACCGCGGCGAAGGTGCGCACCCGGGGCAAACCGGGCTCCGACTTCGTGCACGCCGCACCTTGGAGCACACTTCGGAGCGCTCCTTGGTGCGCACCAGGGCGCGCAACCCAGCCGAGGTGCCCACCCCGGCGAAGGTGCACGCGAGGTGCGTACCCGGGGCAAACCGGGCTCCGACTTCGTGCACGCCGCACCTTGGAGCACACTTCGGAGCGCTCCTTGGTGCGCACCATGGTGCCCACCAGGCCGCGCAACCCAGCCAAGGTGTGCGCACCAAGGTGCACGCGAGGTGCGCACCCGGGGCAAACCGGGGTCCGACTTCGTGCACGCCGCACCTTGGAGCACACATCGGGGCGCTCCCGGGTTCGCACCGGCGTTGCGCACCGTGGTGGGCACCTCGGAGCACACCAAGGTGGGCAGCGAGGTGCGCACCTTTGATGCGATGCCTTCACTAATTTCCATAAAAGGCAAAAAAAAAACGAGATTTTAAAATTTCCGTTTTGAAAGATAGTGAGAAAAAGGGAATGCTGGTGCCATCTTGAGCCCGCCCTGGTGCGCAGCCCAGCCAAGGTGTGCGCACCAAGGTGCCCACCCTGGCGAAGGTGCGCGCCCGGGCAATTAACCCAACTTCCAACTTCGCGCGCGCCAGGGTGGGAGCGCACCCAACAACCGGGCCTGGGAAGAGCCAATGCGAGAAACCCCACCAAACGCTCTGACAAAAAAAGAGGGGGCGCTCCAGTAACCCCGCTTCGGAGCGCACCCTGGGCAAACCCAGCCAAGGTGCCCACCCCGGCCAAGGTGCAGGCGAGGTGCGCACCCGGGGCAAACCGGGCTCCGACAACGTGCACGCCGCACCTTGGAGCACACTTCGTAGCGCTCCCGGGTGCGCACCTCAGAGCACACCAAGGTGGGCAGCGAGGTGCGCACCTTTGATGCGCTGCCTTCACTAATTTCCAGAAAAGGCAAAAAAAAAAGGAGATTTTAAAATTTCCGTTTTGAAAGATAGTGAAAAAAACGGAACGCGCGTGCCATCTTGAGCCCGCCCTGGTGCGCAGCCCAGGTAAGGTGCCCACCCTGGCAAAGGTGCGCACCCGGGCAATTAACCCTACTTCCGACTTCGTGCGCGCCAGGGTGGCAACCGGGCCTCGGAAGAGCCAATGCGAGAAACCCCACCAAACGCTCCGACAAAAAAAGAGGCGGCGCTCCAATAACCCCGCTTCGGAGCGCAGCCGGGGCAAACCCAGCCAAGGTGCCCACCCCGACGAAGGTGCACGCGAGGTGCGCACCCGGGGCAAACCGGGCTCCGACAACGTGCACGCAGCACCTTGGAGCACACTTCGAAGCACTCCCGGGTGCCCACCGGCGTTGCGCACCGTGGTGGGCAGCGAGGTGCGCACCTTTGATGCGCTGCCTTCACTAATTTCCAGAAAAAGGCAAAAAAAAATGAGATTTTAAAATTTCCGTTTTGAAAGATAGTGAAAAAAAAGGAACGCGGGTGCCATCTTGAGCCCGCCCTGGTGCGCAGCCCAGGCAAGGCATGCGCACCAAGGTGCCCACCCGAGGTGCACACCCGGGGCAAACCGGGCTCCGACTTCGTGCAGGCCGCACCTTGGAGCACACTTCGGAGCGCTCCTTGGTGCGCACCATGGTGCCCACCAGGGCGCGCAACCCAGCCAAGGTCTGCACACTAAGGTGCCCACCCCGGCGAAGGTGCACGCGAGGTGCGCACCCGGGGCAAACCGGGCTCCGACTTCGTGCACGCCATGGTGCCCACCGCGGCGAAGGTGCACGCGAGGTGCGCACCCGGGGCAAACCGGGCTCCGACTTCGTGCACGCCGCACCTTGGAGCACACTTCGGAGCGCTCCTTGGTGCGCACCATGGTGCCCACCAGGGCGCGCAACCCAGCCAAGGTGTGCGCACCAAGGTGCACGCGAGGTGCGCACCCGGGGCAAACCGGGGTCCGACTTCGTGCACGCCGCACCTTGGAGCACACATCGGAGCGCTCCCAGGTTCGCACCAGCGTTGCGCACCTTTGATGCGCTGCCTTCACTAATTTCCAGAAAAGGCAAAAAAAAACGATATTTTAAAATTTCCGTTCTGAAAGATAGTGAAAAAAACGGAACGCGGGTGCCATCTTGAGCCCTTCCTGGTGCGCAGCCCAGGCAAGTTGTGCGCACCAAGGTGCCCACCCTGGCGGAGGTGCGCGCCCGGGGCAAACCGGGCTCCGACTTCGTGCACTGCATGGTGCCCACCAAGGCGCGCAACCCAGCCAAGGTGCCCACCGCAGCGAAGGTGCACGCGAGGTGCACACCCGGGGCAAACCGGGCTCCGACTTCGTGCACGCCGCACCTTGGAGCACACTTCAGAGCGCTCCTTGGTGCGCACCAGGGCGCGCAACCCAGCCGAGGTGCCCACCCCGGCGAAGGTGCACGCGAGGTGCGCACCCGGGGCAAACCGGGCTCCGACTTCGTGCACGCCATGGTGCCCACCGCGGCGAAGGTGCGCACCCGGGGCAAACCGGGCTCCGACTTCGTGCACGCCGCACCTTGGAGCACACTTCGGAGCGCTCCTTGGTGCGCACCATGGTGCCCACCAGGGCGCGCAACCCAGCCAAGGTGTGCGCACCAAGGTGCACGCGAGGTGCGCACCCGGGGCAAACCGGGGTCCGACTTCGTGCACGCCGCACCTTGGAGCACACATCGGGGCGCTCCCGGGTTCGCACCGGCGTTGCGCACCGTGGTGGGCACCTCGGAGCACACCAAGGTGGGCAGCGAGGTGCGCACCTTTGATGCGATGCCTTCACTAATTTCCATAAAAGGCAAAAAAAAAACGAGATTTTAAAATTTCCGTTTTGAAAGATAGTGAGAAAAAGGGAATGCTGGTGCCATCTTGAGCCCGCCCTGGTGCGCAGCCCAGCCAAGGTTTGCGCACCAAGGTGCCCACCCTGGCGAAGGTGCGCGCCCGGGCAATTAACCCAACTTCCAACTTCGCGCGCGCCAGGGTGGGAGCGCACCCAACAACCGGGCCTGGGAAGAGCCAATGCGAGAAACCCCACCAAACTCTCTGACAAAAAAAGAGGGGGCGCTCCAGTAACCCCGCTTCGGAGCGCACCCTGGGCAAACCCAGCCAAGGTGCCCACCCCGGCCAAGGTGCAGGCGAGGTGCGCACCCGGGGCAAACCGGGCTCCGACAACGTGCACGCCGCACCTTGGAGCACACTTCGTAGCGCTCCCGGGTGCGCACCTCAGAGCACACCAAGGTGGGCAGCGAGGTGCGCACCTTTGATGCGCTGCCTTCACTAATTTCCAGAAAAGGCAAAAAAAAAAGGAGATTTTAAAATTTCCGTTTTGAAAGATAGTGAAAAAAACGGAACGCGCGTGCCATCTTGAGCCCGCCCTGGTGCGCAGCCCAGGTAAGGTGCCACCCTGGCAAAGGTGCGCACCCGGGCAATTAACCCTACTTCCGACTTCGTGCGCGCCAGGGTGGCAACCGGGCCTCGGAAGAGCCAATGCGAGAAACCCCACCAAACGCTCCGACAAAAAAAGAGGCGGCGCTCCAATAACCCCGCTTCGGAGCGCAGCCGGGGCAAACCAAGCCAAGGTGCCCACCCCGACGAAGGTGCACGCGAGGTGCGCACCCGGGGCAAACCGGGCTCCGACAACGTGCACGCAGCACCTTGGAGCACACTTCGAAGCACTCCCGGGTGCCCACCGGCGTTGCGCACCGTGGTGGGCAGCGAGGTGCGCACCTTTGATGCGCTGCCTTCACTAATTTCCAGAAAAAGGCAAAAAAAAATGAGATTTTAAAATTTCCGTTTTGAAAGATAGTGAAAAAAAAGGAACGCGGGTGCCATCTTGAGCCCGCCCTGGTGCGCAGCCCAGGCAAGGCATGCGCACCAAGGTGCCCACCCGAGGTGCACACCCGGGGCAAACCGGGCTCCGACTTCGTGCAGGCCGCACCTTGGAGCACACTTCGGAGCGCTCCTTGGTGCGCACCATGGTGCCCACCAGGGCGCACCCGAGGCAAACCGGGCTCCGACTTCGTGCACGCCGCACCTTGGAGCACACATCGGAGCGCTCCCAGGTTCGCACCAGCGTTGCGCACCTTTGATGCGCTGCCTTCACTAATTTCCAGAAAAGGCAAAAAAAAACGATATTTTAAAATTTCCGTTCTGAAAGATAGTGAAAAAAACGGAACGCGGGTGCCATCTTGAGCCCTTCCTGATGCGCAGCCCAGGCAAGTTGTGCGCACCAAGGTGCCCACCCTGGCGGAGGTGCGCGCCCGGGGCAAACCGGGCTCCGACTTCGTGCACTGCATGGTGCCCACCAAGGCGCGCAACCCAGCCAAGGTGCCCACCGCAGCGAAGGTGCACGCGAGGTGCGCACCCGAGGTGCACACCCGGGGCAAACCGGGCTCCGACTTCGTGCACGCCGCACCTTGGAGCACACTTCAGAGCGCTCCTTGGTACGCACCAGGGCGCGCAACCCAGCCAAGGTGCTCACCCCGGCGAAGGTGCACGCGAGGTGCGCACCCGGGGCAAACCGGGCTCGGACTTCGTGCACGCCGCACCTTGGAGCACACATCGGAGCGCTCCCGGGTTCGCACCAGCATTGCGCACCTTTGATGCGCTGCCTTCACTAATTTCCAGAAAAGGCAAAAAAAAGAAAAAAATGAGATTTTAAAATTTCCGTTTTGAAAGATAGTGAAAAAAACGGAACGCGGGTGCCATCTTGAGCCCGCCCTGGTGTGCAGCCCAGGCAAGTTGTGCGCACCAAGGCACCCACCCTGGCCAAGGTGGGTCACGGGGTGGGTCCTAGGGTGGGTAACGGGGTGGGTACTAAGGTGCGTGCCAAGGTGGGTCATAGGGTGGGTGCCAAGGTGGGCACCAGGGTGGGTGTGCACCAACCCTAGCCAGGGTAGGTCACGGGGTGGTTGTCGGGGTGGGCGTCAAGGAGCCAAGGTGGGTGGCAAGTAGCCAAGTTGCGTGCCAAGGTGGGTGTCGGGGTGGGTGCCAAGGATCCAAGGTGGGTGCCAAGGAACCAAGGTGGGTGTCTGGGTGGGTGCCGAGGTGGGAGCCAGGGTGGGTCCCAAGGTGAGTGCAAAGGTGGGTGCCAGGGTCAAGGTGAGTGCCAATGTGGGTTCCAAGGTGCCAGGGTCAGGGTGAGTGCCAATGTGGGTTCAAAGGTGCTAAGTTGGGTGCGAGGTTGGGTGCGAGGGTGGGTGGGTGCCAAGGTGTGCTAGGTGGAAGCCCGGGTGGGTCGGCATCCCATGGGTGTCGAGTTGGGTGCCTGATGGGTGCTTCTTGTCAAGTTTTAGTCGTCGGGACTCATTTCGAGCCTTAGAGGTCGTTTCTTGTCCGGTTGCCCTGTCTTCGACCTGGGAACCCAATTTTGGTCCTCGGGTCCCATTTTTTTTTGTCTCGCATCCCACTTTTGGCCTGTGGCCTTTTCGGGGTCGATTCTCGTTTTGGGCATCAGAGCATGTTTCTTCTCCTAAAACCCAATATTTGTTTATTAAGTCTCGGAACACATTTTTGTTCTCGTGGACCCATCATGGGTCTTGGAACGCATTTGTGGTCCTTGGGTCCCATTTTGCATCCCGAAACTTGTGTTTTGGTGCTTGATCCCTATTTTGGGTGCCCACCTTGCACCAAGTGCGCACCCGGGGCAAAC
Source organism: Cryptomeria japonica (assembly GCF_030272615.1). NCBI lineage: Eukaryota > Viridiplantae > Streptophyta > Pinopsida > Cupressales > Cupressaceae > Cryptomeria > Cryptomeria japonica. The sequence continues at coordinate 17,594 of NW_026729230.1, read as the reverse complement.
CGAGCGCCTTGGTGCACCGGGGCAAGATCGAGCGTGCACCCGAGGCGCCCCGAACATGCACCAAGGTGCACTCGGCCCACATGTGAGCGCAGGTCGTTGCGCCCGAGGTGGTGTGTGGGCACCGCGTTGCAGACGGGACACTGCACGCACACGACGCCCCCTCCAGGTGCACGCACGTAGGCCGGGCCGGGTGCACACCCGACGCCCTAGCAAGGTGCGCGCACCCGGGCAGGGCTCACACTTGGCGAACGGGGCGCACTTCGCGAGGGAGGGTGTGCACCTCGACGGGGGTGGGTGGCCGGGGTGGATTCGCACGTGGGTCGCGGTTTGCTAAGTACACACTGCGACAAGCTCATAACGGGTGCGATCATACCAGCGTTAGTGCACCGGATCCCATCAGAACTCCGCAGTTAAGCGCGCTTGGGCCGGAGTAGTACTGGGATGGGTGACCTCCCGGGAAGTCCCGGTGTTGCACCCTTTTTTAGTTTTTCGCCGGGCGTCGCAATGCTATTTGAATAAACCTTTTGCCCGTTTGCGTTCTCGTCGGGGCCGGGCCGGGCCGGGGTGCGCTGCCCGCACTACCGCGCGCGCGGGGGCGACACCGAGCGCGCACCCGAGGCGCCCCGAGCACACAGGCCACGGTGCAACCCGGGCGTTGTGCGCGCACCCCGGTGCGCCCGAGGTGCTGCGCGCGCACCCAGGTGAAATCGGTGTGCACCTCGGCCAGTGCGCGCTCGGTCGAGTCGCGCACGTTGGCCAAGGTGCACGGTGATGTTTCTTACTCTAAGGTTCCGCACCAGACGCCCGGGACAGGTGAGCGAAGCTGGGCGGGGCCGGGTGCGCGGCCGGGGCAGGTGCACGCAGCTGGAGAGAGCTTTGGAGCACACTTCGGAGCGCACCAATGATGCGCTCCATTCAAAAGTTTCCTGAAAAGGCAAAAAAAGTTGAGATTATAGAATTTCCCACTTGAGAGATTGTAAAAAAAAAAAATTTAAAATGAAGGAAACGCGGGTGCCAAGGTGTGCGCAGCCCAGCCAAGGTGTGCGCACCAAGGCGCCCACCCTGGCGAAGGTGCACGCAAGGTGCGCACCCGAGGCAAACCGGACAATTAACCCAACTTTCGACTTCGCGCGCACCTTGGAGCGCACTTCGGAGCGCTCCTTGGTGCGCACCAATCTTGGGCACCTCGGAGTGCACCATGGCGCCCACCAAGGTGCGCACCCGGGGCAAACCGAGCTCCGACTTCGTGCGCACCTTGGAGCGCACGAAAGGTGCGCACCATGGCGCCCACCAAGGTGCGCAGCCCAGCCAAGGCGTGCGCATCAAGGTGCGCACCCTGGCGAAGGTGCGCACCCGGGGCAAACCGAGCTCCGACTTCGTGCGCACCTTGGAGCGCACAAAAGGTGCGCAACCCAGCCAAGGTGTGCGCACCCCGGTCAAACCGAGCTCCGAATCGTGCGCACCAGAGGTGCACGCCATCGTGCGCACCTTGGAGCACACTTCGGAGCCCTCCTTGGTGCGCGCCGATGTTGCGCACCTCGGAGCGCACCCGGGGAAAACAATGCAATTAACCCGACTTTCGACTTCGTGGGCACCTCGGAGCGCTCTCGGGTTCGCACCTCGGAGCACACCGAGGTGCGCACCTTTGATGCGCTGCCTTCACCAATTTCCAGAAAAGGCAAGAAAACATTGAGAAGGTGTGCGCACCGAGGTGCCCACCCTGGCGAAGGTGCACGCGAGGTGCGCACCCGGGGCAAACCGGGCTCCGACTTCGTGCACGCCGCACCTTGGAGCACACTTCGGAGCGCTCCTTGGTGCGCACCAGGGCGCGCAACCCAGCCGAGGTGCCCACCCCGGCGAAGGTGCACGCGAGGTGCGCACCCGGGGCAAACCGGGCTCCGACTTCGTGCACGCCATGGTGCCCACCGCGGCGAAGGTGCACGCGAGGTGCGCACCCGGGGCAAACCGGGCTCCGACTTCGTGCACGCCGCACCTTGGAGCACACTTCGGAGCGCTCCTTGGTGCGCACCATGGTGCCCACCAGGGCGCGCAACCCCGCCGAAGGTGCACGCGAGGTGCGCACCCGGGGCAAACCGGGCTCCGACTTCGTGCACGCCGCACCTTGGAGCACACTTCGGAGCGCTCCTTGGTGCGCACCATGGTGCCCACCAGGGCGCGCAACCCCGCCGAAGGTGCACGCGAGGTGCGCACCCGGGGCAAACCGGGCTCCGACTTCGTGCACGCCATGGTGCGCACCGCGGCGAAGGTGCGCACCCGGGGCAAACCGGGCTCCGACTTCGTGCACGCCGCACCTTGGAGCACACTTCGGAGCGCTCCTTGGTGCGCACCAGGGCGCGCAACCCAGCCGAGGTGCCCACCCCGGCGAAGGTGCACGCGAGGTGCGTACCCGGGGCAAACCGGGCTCCGACTTCGTGCACGCCGCACCTTGGAGCACACTTCGGAGCGCTCCTTGGTGCGCACCATGGTGCCCACCAGGCCGCGCAACCCAGCCAAGGTGTGCGCACCAAGGTGCACGCGAGGTGCGCACCCGGGGCAAACCGGGGTCCGACTTCGTGCACGCCGCACCTTGGAGCACACATCGGGGCGCTCCCGGGTTCGCACCGGCGTTGCGCACCGTGGTGGGCACCTCGGAGCACACCAAGGTGGGCAGCGAGGTGCGCACCTTTGATGCGATGCCTTCACTAATTTCCATAAAAGGCAAAAAAAAAACGAGATTTTAAAATTTCCGTTTTGAAAGATAGTGAGAAAAAGGGAATGCTGGTGCCATCTTGAGCCCGCCCTGGTGCGCAGCCCAGCCAAGGTGTGCGCACCAAGGTGCCCACCCTGGCGAAGGTGCGCGCCCGGGCAATTAACCCAACTTCCAACTTCGCGCGCGCCAGGGTGGGAGCGCACCCAACAACCGGGCCTGGGAAGAGCCAATGCGAGAAACCCCACCAAACGCTCTGACAAAAAAAGAGGGGGCGCTCCAGTAACCCCGCTTCGGAGCGCACCCTGGGCAAACCCAGCCAAGGTGCCCACCCCGGCCAAGGTGCAGGCGAGGTGCGCACCCGGGGCAAACCGGGCTCCGACAACGTGCACGCCGCACCTTGGAGCACACTTCGTAGCGCTCCCGGGTGCGCACCTCAGAGCACACCAAGGTGGGCAGCGAGGTGCGCACCTTTGATGCGCTGCCTTCACTAATTTCCAGAAAAGGCAAAAAAAAAAGGAGATTTTAAAATTTCCGTTTTGAAAGATAGTGAAAAAAACGGAACGCGCGTGCCATCTTGAGCCCGCCCTGGTGCGCAGCCCAGGTAAGGTGCCCACCCTGGCAAAGGTGCGCACCCGGGCAATTAACCCTACTTCCGACTTCGTGCGCGCCAGGGTGGCAACCGGGCCTCGGAAGAGCCAATGCGAGAAACCCCACCAAACGCTCCGACAAAAAAAGAGGCGGCGCTCCAATAACCCCGCTTCGGAGCGCAGCCGGGGCAAACCCAGCCAAGGTGCCCACCCCGACGAAGGTGCACGCGAGGTGCGCACCCGGGGCAAACCGGGCTCCGACAACGTGCACGCAGCACCTTGGAGCACACTTCGAAGCACTCCCGGGTGCCCACCGGCGTTGCGCACCGTGGTGGGCAGCGAGGTGCGCACCTTTGATGCGCTGCCTTCACTAATTTCCAGAAAAAGGCAAAAAAAAATGAGATTTTAAAATTTCCGTTTTGAAAGATAGTGAAAAAAAAGGAACGCGGGTGCCATCTTGAGCCCGCCCTGGTGCGCAGCCCAGGCAAGGCATGCGCACCAAGGTGCCCACCCGAGGTGCACACCCGGGGCAAACCGGGCTCCGACTTCGTGCAGGCCGCACCTTGGAGCACACTTCGGAGCGCTCCTTGGTGCGCACCATGGTGCCCACCAGGGCGCGCAACCCAGCCAAGGTCTGCACACTAAGGTGCCCACCCCGGCGAAGGTGCACGCGAGGTGCGCACCCGGGGCAAACCGGGCTCCGACTTCGTGCACGCCATGGTGCCCACCGCGGCGAAGGTGCACGCGAGGTGCGCACCCGGGGCAAACCGGGCTCCGACTTCGTGCACGCCGCACCTTGGAGCACACTTCGGAGCGCTCCTTGGTGCGCACCATGGTGCCCACCAGGGCGCGCAACCCAGCCAAGGTGTGCGCACCAAGGTGCACGCGAGGTGCGCACCCGGGGCAAACCGGGGTCCGACTTCGTGCACGCCGCACCTTGGAGCACACATCGGAGCGCTCCCAGGTTCGCACCAGCGTTGCGCACCTTTGATGCGCTGCCTTCACTAATTTCCAGAAAAGGCAAAAAAAAACGATATTTTAAAATTTCCGTTCTGAAAGATAGTGAAAAAAACGGAACGCGGGTGCCATCTTGAGCCCTTCCTGGTGCGCAGCCCAGGCAAGTTGTGCGCACCAAGGTGCCCACCCTGGCGGAGGTGCGCGCCCGGGGCAAACCGGGCTCCGACTTCGTGCACTGCATGGTGCCCACCAAGGCGCGCAACCCAGCCAAGGTGCCCACCGCAGCGAAGGTGCACGCGAGGTGCACACCCGGGGCAAACCGGGCTCCGACTTCGTGCACGCCGCACCTTGGAGCACACTTCAGAGCGCTCCTTGGTGCGCACCAGGGCGCGCAACCCAGCCGAGGTGCCCACCCCGGCGAAGGTGCACGCGAGGTGCGCACCCGGGGCAAACCGGGCTCCGACTTCGTGCACGCCATGGTGCCCACCGCGGCGAAGGTGCGCACCCGGGGCAAACCGGGCTCCGACTTCGTGCACGCCGCACCTTGGAGCACACTTCGGAGCGCTCCTTGGTGCGCACCATGGTGCCCACCAGGCCGCGCAACCCAGCCAAGGTGTGCGCACCAAGGTGCACGCGAGGTGCGCACCCGGGGCAAACCGGGGTCCGACTTCGTGCACGCCGCACCTTGGAGCACACATCGGGGCGCTCCCGGGTTCGCACCGGCGTTGCGCACCGTGGTGGGCACCTCGGAGCACACCAAGGTGGGCAGCGAGGTGCGCACCTTTGATGCGATGCCTTCACTAATTTCCATAAAAGGCAAAAAAAAAACGAGATTTTAAAATTTCCGTTTTGAAAGATAGTGAGAAAAAGGGAATGCTGGTGCCATCTTGAGCCCGCCCTGGTGCGCAGCCCAGCCAAGGTTTGCGCACCAAGGTGCCCACCCTGGCGAAGGTGCGCGCCCGGGCAATTAACCCAACTTCCAACTTCGCGCGCGCCAGGGTGGGAGCGCACCCAACAACCGGGCCTGGGAAGAGCCAATGCGAGAAACCCCACCAAACTCTCTGACAAAAAAAGAGGGGGCGCTCCAGTAACCCCGCTTCGGAGCGCACCCTGGGCAAACCCAGCCAAGGTGCCCACCCCGGCCAAGGTGCAGGCGAGGTGCGCACCCGGGGCAAACCGGGCTCCGACAACGTGCACGCCGCACCTTGGAGCACACTTCGTAGCGCTCCCGGGTGCGCACCTCAGAGCACACCAAGGTGGGCAGCGAGGTGCGCACCTTTGATGCGCTGCCTTCACTAATTTCCAGAAAAGGCAAAAAAAAAAGGAGATTTTAAAATTTCCGTTTTGAAAGATAGTGAAAAAAACGGAACGCGCGTGCCATCTTGAGCCCGCCCTGGTGCGCAGCCCAGGTAAGGTGCCACCCTGGCAAAGGTGCGCACCCGGGCAATTAACCCTACTTCCGACTTCGTGCGCGCCAGGGTGGCAACCGGGCCTCGGAAGAGCCAATGCGAGAAACCCCACCAAACGCTCCGACAAAAAAAGAGGCGGCGCTCCAATAACCCCGCTTCGGAGCGCAGCCGGGGCAAACCAAGCCAAGGTGCCCACCCCGACGAAGGTGCACGCGAGGTGCGCACCCGGGGCAAACCGGGCTCCGACAACGTGCACGCAGCACCTTGGAGCACACTTCGAAGCACTCCCGGGTGCCCACCGGCGTTGCGCACCGTGGTGGGCAGCGAGGTGCGCACCTTTGATGCGCTGCCTTCACTAATTTCCAGAAAAAGGCAAAAAAAAATGAGATTTTAAAATTTCCGTTTTGAAAGATAGTGAAAAAAAAGGAACGCGGGTGCCATCTTGAGCCCGCCCTGGTGCGCAGCCCAGGCAAGGCATGCGCACCAAGGTGCCCACCCGAGGTGCACACCCGGGGCAAACCGGGCTCCGACTTCGTGCAGGCCGCACCTTGGAGCACACTTCGGAGCGCTCCTTGGTGCGCACCATGGTGCCCACCAGGGCGCACCCGAGGCAAACCGGGCTCCGACTTCGTGCACGCCGCACCTTGGAGCACACATCGGAGCGCTCCCAGGTTCGCACCAGCGTTGCGCACCTTTGATGCGCTGCCTTCACTAATTTCCAGAAAAGGCAAAAAAAAACGATATTTTAAAATTTCCGTTCTGAAAGATAGTGAAAAAAACGGAACGCGGGTGCCATCTTGAGCCCTTCCTGATGCGCAGCCCAGGCAAGTTGTGCGCACCAAGGTGCCCACCCTGGCGGAGGTGCGCGCCCGGGGCAAACCGGGCTCCGACTTCGTGCACTGCATGGTGCCCACCAAGGCGCGCAACCCAGCCAAGGTGCCCACCGCAGCGAAGGTGCACGCGAGGTGCGCACCCGAGGTGCACACCCGGGGCAAACCGGGCTCCGACTTCGTGCACGCCGCACCTTGGAGCACACTTCAGAGCGCTCCTTGGTACGCACCAGGGCGCGCAACCCAGCCAAGGTGCTCACCCCGGCGAAGGTGCACGCGAGGTGCGCACCCGGGGCAAACCGGGCTCGGACTTCGTGCACGCCGCACCTTGGAGCACACATCGGAGCGCTCCCGGGTTCGCACCAGCATTGCGCACCTTTGATGCGCTGCCTTCACTAATTTCCAGAAAAGGCAAAAAAAAGAAAAAAATGAGATTTTAAAATTTCCGTTTTGAAAGATAGTGAAAAAAACGGAACGCGGGTGCCATCTTGAGCCCGCCCTGGTGTGCAGCCCAGGCAAGTTGTGCGCACCAAGGCACCCACCCTGGCCAAGGTGGGTCACGGGGTGGGTCCTAGGGTGGGTAACGGGGTGGGTACTAAGGTGCGTGCCAAGGTGGGTCATAGGGTGGGTGCCAAGGTGGGCACCAGGGTGGGTGTGCACCAACCCTAGCCAGGGTAGGTCACGGGGTGGTTGTCGGGGTGGGCGTCAAGGAGCCAAGGTGGGTGGCAAGTAGCCAAGTTGCGTGCCAAGGTGGGTGTCGGGGTGGGTGCCAAGGATCCAAGGTGGGTGCCAAGGAACCAAGGTGGGTGTCTGGGTGGGTGCCGAGGTGGGAGCCAGGGTGGGTCCCAAGGTGAGTGCAAAGGTGGGTGCCAGGGTCAAGGTGAGTGCCAATGTGGGTTCCAAGGTGCCAGGGTCAGGGTGAGTGCCAATGTGGGTTCAAAGGTGCTAAGTTGGGTGCGAGGTTGGGTGCGAGGGTGGGTGGGTGCCAAGGTGTGCTAGGTGGAAGCCCGGGTGGGTCGGCATCCCATGGGTGTCGAGTTGGGTGCCTGATGGGTGCTTCTTGTCAAGTTTTAGTCGTCGGGACTCATTTCGAGCCTTAGAGGTCGTTTCTTGTCCGGTTGCCCTGTCTTCGACCTGGGAACCCAATTTTGGTCCTCGGGTCCCATTTTTTTTTGTCTCGCATCCCACTTTTGGCCTGTGGCCTTTTCGGGGTCGATTCTCGTTTTGGGCATCAGAGCATGTTTCTTCTCCTAAAACCCAATATTTGTTTATTAAGTCTCGGAACACATTTTTGTTCTCGTGGACCCATCATGGGTCTTGGAACGCATTTGTGGTCCTTGGGTCCCATTTTGCATCCCGAAACTTGTGTTTTGGTGCTTGATCCCTATTTTGGGTGCCCACCTTGCACCAAGTGCGCACCCGGGGCAAACCGAGCGCCTTGGTGCACCGGGGCAAGATCGAGCGTGCACCCGAGGCGCCCCGAACATGCACCAAGGTGCACTCGGCCCACATGTGAGCGCAGGTCGTTGCGCCCGAGGTGGTGTGTGGGCACCGCGTTGCAGACGGGACACTGCACGCACACGACGCCCCCTCCAGGTGCACGCACGTAGGCCGGGCCGGGTGCACACCCGACGCCCTAGCAAGGTGCGCGCACCCGGGCAGGGCTCACACTTGGCGAACGGGGCGCACTTCGCGAGGGAGGGTGTGCACCTCGACGGGGGTGGGTGGCCGGGGTGGATTCGCACGTGGGTCGCGGTTTGCTAAGTACACACTGCGACAAGCTCATAACGGGTGCGATCATACCAGCGTTAGTGCACCGGATCCCATCAGAACTCCGCAGTTAAGCGCGCTTGGGCCGGAGTAGTACTGGGATGGGTGACCTCCCGGGAAGTCCCGGTGTTGCACCCTTTTTTAGTTTTTCGCCGGGCGTCGCAATGCTATTTGAATAAACCTTTTGCCCGTTTGCGTTCTCGTCGGGGCCGGGCCGGGCCGGGGTGCGCTGCCCGCACTACCGCGCGCGCGGGGGCGACACCGAGCGCGCACCCGAGGCGCCCCGAGCACACAGGCCACGGTGCAACCCGGGCGTTGTGCGCGCACCCCGGTGCGCCCGAGGTGCTGCGCGCGCACCCAGGTGAAATCGGTGTGCACCTCGGCCAGTGCGCGCTCGGTCGAGTCGCGCACGTTGGCCAAGGTGCACGGTGATGTTTCTTACTCTAAGGTTCCGCACCAGACGCCCGGGACAGGTGAGCGAAGCTGGGCGGGGCCGGGTGCGCGGCCGGGGCAGGTGCACGCAGCTGGAGAGAGCTTTGGAGCACACTTCGGAGCGCACCAATGATGCGCTCCATTCAAAAGTTTCCTGAAAAGGCAAAAAAAGTTGAGATTATAGAATTTCCCACTTGAGAGATTGTAAAAAAAAAAAATTTAAAATGAAGGAAACGCGGGTGCCAAGGTGTGCGCAGCCCAGCCAAGGTGTGCGCACCAAGGCGCCCACCCTGGCGAAGGTGCACGCAAGGTGCGCACCCGAGGCAAACCGGACAATTAACCCAACTTTCGACTTCGCGCGCACCTTGGAGCGCACTTCGGAGCGCTCCTTGGTGCGCACCAATCTTGGGCACCTCGGAGTGCACCATGGCGCCCACCAAGGTGCGCACCCGGGGCAAACCGAGCTCCGACTTCGTGCGCACCTTGGAGCGCACGAAAGGTGCGCACCATGGCGCCCACCAAGGTGCGCAGCCCAGCCAAGGCGTGCGCATCAAGGTGCGCACCCTGGCGAAGGTGCGCACCCGGGGCAAACCGAGCTCCGACTTCGTGCGCACCTTGGAGCGCACAAAAGGTGCGCAACCCAGCCAAGGTGTGCGCACCCCGGTCAAACCGAGCTCCGAATCGTGCGCACCAGAGGTGCACGCCATCGTGCGCACCTTGGAGCACACTTCGGAGCCCTCCTTGGTGCGCGCCGATGTTGCGCACCTCGGAGCGCACCCGGGGAAAACAATGCAATTAACCCGACTTTCGACTTCGTGGGCACCTCGGAGCGCTCTCGGGTTCGCACCTCGGAGCACACCGAGGTGCGCACCTTTGATGCGCTGCCTTCACCAATTTCCAGAAAAGGCAAGAAAACATTGAGAAGGTGTGCGCACCGAGGTGCCCACCCTGGCGAAGGTGCACGCGAGGTGCGCACCCGGGGCAAACCGGGCTCCGACTTCGTGCACGCCGCACCTTGGAGCACACTTCGGAGCGCTCCTTGGTGCGCACCAGGGCGCGCAACCCAGCCGAGGTGCCCACCCCGGCGAAGGTGCACGCGAGGTGCGCACCCGGGGCAAACCGGGCTCCGACTTCGTGCACGCCATGGTGCCCACCGCGGCGAAGGTGCACGCGAGGTGCGCACCCGGGGCAAACCGGGCTCCGACTTCGTGCACGCCGCACCTTGGAGCACACTTCGGAGCGCTCCTTGGTGCGCACCATGGTGCCCACCAGGGCGTGCAACCCCGCCGAAGGTGCACGCGAGGTGCGCACCCGGGGCAAACCGGGCTCCGACTTCGTGCACGCCGCACCTTGGAGCACACTTCGGAGCGCTCCTTGGTGCGCACCATGGTGCCCACCAGGGCGCGCAACCCCGCCGAAGGTGCACGCGAGGTGCGCACCCGGGGCAAACCGGGCTCCGACTTCGTGCACGCCATGGTGCGCACCGCGGCGAAGGTGCGCACCCGGGGCAAACCGGGCTCCGACTTCGTGCACGCCGCACCTTGGAGCACACTTCGGAGCGCTCCTTGGTGCGCACCAGGGCGCGCAACCCAGCCGAGGTGCCCACCCCGGCGAAGGTGCACGCGAGGTGCGTACCCGGGGCAAACCGGGCTCCGACTTCGTGCACGCCGCACCTTGGAGCACACTTCGGAGCGCTCCTTGGTGCGCACCATGGTGCCCACCAGGCCGCGCAACCCAGCCAAGGTGTGCGCACCAAGGTGCACGCGAGGTGCGCACCCGGGGCAAACCGGGGTCCGACTTCGTGCACGCCGCACCTTGGAGCACACATCGGGGCGCTCCCGGGTTCGCACCGGCGTTGCGCACCGTGGTGGGCACCTCGGAGCACACCAAGGTGGGCAGCGAGGTGCGCACCTTTGATGCGATGCCTTCACTAATTTCCATAAAAGGCAAAAAAAAAACGAGATTTTAAAATTTCCGTTTTGAAAGATAGTGAGAAAAAGGGAATGCTGGTGCCATCTTGAGCCCGCCCTGGTGCGCAGCCCAGCCAAGGTGTGCGCACCAAGGTGCCCACCCTGGCGAAGGTGCGCGCCCGGGCAATTAACCCAACTTCCAACTTCGCGCGCGCCAGGGTGGGAGCGCACCCAACAACCGGGCCTGGGAAGAGCCAATGCGAGAAACCCCACCAAACGCTCTGACAAAAAAAGAGGGGGCGCTCCAGTAACCCCGCTTCGGAGCGCACCCTGGGCAAACCCAGCCAAGGTGCCCACCCCGGCCAAGGTGCAGGCGAGGTGCGCACCCGGGGCAAACCGGGCTCCGACAACGTGCACGCCGCACCTTGGAGCACACTTCGTAGCGCTCCCGGGTGCGCACCTCAGAGCACACCAAGGTGGGCAGCGAGGTGCGCACCTTTGATGCGCTGCCTTCACTAATTTCCAGAAAAGGCAAAAAAAAAAGGAGATTTTAAAATTTCCGTTTTGAAAGATAGTGAAAAAAACGGAACGCGCGTGCCATCTTGAGCCCGCCCTGGTGCGCAGCCCAGGTAAGGTGCCCACCCTGGCAAAGGTGCGCACCCGGGCAATTAACCCTACTTCCGACTTCGTGCGCGCCAGGGTGGCAACCGGGCCTCGGAAGAGCCAATGCGAGAAACCCCACCAAACGCTCCGACAAAAAAAGAGGCGGCGCTCCAATAACCCCGCTTCGGAGCGCAGCCGGGGCAAACCCAGCCAAGGTGCCCACCCCGACGAAGGTGCACGCGAGGTGCGCACCCGGGGCAAACCGGGCTCCGACAACGTGCACGCAGCACCTTGGAGCACACTTCGAAGCACTCCCGGGTGCCCACCGGCGTTGCGCACCGTGGTGGGCAGCGAGGTGCGCACCTTTGATGCGCTGCCTTCACTAATTTCCAGAAAAAGGCAAAAAAAAATGAGATTTTAAAATTTCCGTTTTGAAAGATAGTGAAAAAAAAGGAACGCGGGTGCCATCTTGAGCCCGCCCTGGTGCGCAGCCCAGGCAAGGCATGCGCACCAAGGTGCCCACCCGAGGTGCACACCCGGGGCAAACCGGGCTCCGACTTCGTGCAGGCCGCACCTTGGAGCACACTTCGGAGCGCTCCTTGGTGCGCACCATGGTGCCCACCAGGGCGCGCAACCCAGCCAAGGTCTGCACACTAAGGTGCCCACCCCGGCGAAGGTGCACGCGAGGTGCGCACCCGGGGCAAACCGGGCTCCGACTTCGTGCACGCCATGGTGCCCACCGCGGCGAAGGTGCACGCGAGGTGCGCACCCGGGGCAAACCGGGCTCCGACTTCGTGCACGCCGCACCTTGGAGCACACTTCGGAGCGCTCCTTGGTGCGCACCATGGTGCCCACCAGGGCGCGCAACCCAGCCAAGGTGTGCGCACCAAGGTGCACGCGAGGTGCGCACCCGGGGCAAACCGGGGTCCGACTTCGTGCACGCCGCACCTTGGAGCACACATCGGAGCGCTCCCAGGTTCGCACCAGCGTTGCGCACCTTTGATGCGCTGCCTTCACTAATTTCCAGAAAAGGCAAAAAAAAACGATATTTTAAAATTTCCGTTCTGAAAGATAGTGAAAAAAACGGAACGCGGGTGCCATCTTGAGCCCTTCCTGGTGCGCAGCCCAGGCAAGTTGTGCGCACCAAGGTGCCCACCCTGGCGGAGGTGCGCGCCCGGGGCAAACCGGGCTCCGACTTCGTGCACTGCATGGTGCCCACCAAGGCGCGCAACCCAGCCAAGGTGCCCACCGCAGCGAAGGTGCACGCGAGGTGCACACCCGGGGCAAACCGGGCTCCGACTTCGTGCACGCCGCACCTTGGAGCACACTTCAGAGCGCTCCTTGGTGCGCACCAGGGCGCGCAACCCAGCCGAGGTGCCCACCCCGGCGAAGGTGCACGCGAGGTGCGCACCCGGGGCAAACCGGGCTCCGACTTCGTGCACGCCATGGTGCCCACCGCGGCGAAGGTGCGCACCCGGGGCAAACCGGGCTCCGACTTCGTGCACGCCGCACCTTGGAGCACACTTCGGAGCGCTCCTTGGTGCGCACCATGGTGCCCACCAGGCCGCGCAACCCAGCCAAGGTGTGCGCACCAAGGTGCACGCGAGGTGCGCACCCGGGGCAAACCGGGGTCCGACTTCGTGCACGCCGCACCTTGGAGCACACATCGGGGCGCTCCCGGGTTCGCACCGGCGTTGCGCACCGTGGTGGGCACCTCGGAGCACACCAAGGTGGGCAGCGAGGTGCGCACCTTTGATGCGATGCCTTCACTAATTTCCATAAAAGGCAAAAAAAAAACGAGATTTTAAAATTTCCGTTTTGAAAGATAGTGAGAAAAAGGGAATGCTGGTGCCATCTTGAGCCCGCCCTGGTGCGCAGCCCAGCCAAGGTTTGCGCACCAAGGTGCCCACCCTGGCGAAGGTGCGCGCCCGGGCAATTAACCCAACTTCCAACTTCGCGCGCGCCAGGGTGGGAGCGCACCCAACAACCGGGCCTGGGAAGAGCCAATGCGAGAAACCCCACCAAACTCTCTGACAAAAAAAGAGGGGGCGCTCCAGTAACCCCGCTTCGGAGCGCACCCTGGGCAAACCCAGCCAAGGTGCCCACCCCGGCCAAGGTGCAGGCGAGGTGCGCACCCGGGGCAAACCGGGCTCCGACAACGTGCACGCCGCACCTTGGAGCACACTTCGTAGCGCTCCCGGGTGCGCACCTCAGAGCACACCAAGGTGGGCAGCGAGGTGCGCACCTTTGATGCGCTGCCTTCACTAATTTCCAGAAAAGGCAAAAAAAAAAGGAGATTTTAAAATTTCCGTTTTGAAAGATAGTGAAAAAAACGGAACGCGCGTGCCATCTTGAGCCCGCCCTGGTGCGCAGCCCAGGTAAGGTGCCACCCTGGCAAAGGTGCGCACCCGGGCAATTAACCCTACTTCCGACTTCGTGCGCGCCAGGGTGGCAACCGGGCCTCGGAAGAGCCAATGCGAGAAACCCCACCAAACGCTCCGACAAAAAAAGAGGCGGCGCTCCAATAACCCCGCTTCGGAGCGCAGCCGGGGCAAACCAAGCCAAGGTGCCCACCCCGACGAAGGTGCACGCGAGGTGCGCACCCGGGGCAAACCGGGCTCCGACAACGTGCACGCAGCACCTTGGAGCACACTTCGAAGCACTCCCGGGTGCCCACCGGCGTTGCGCACCGTGGTGGGCAGCGAGGTGCGCACCTTTGATGCGCTGCCTTCACTAATTTCCAGAAAAAGGCAAAAAAAAATGAGATTTTAAAATTTCCGTTTTGAAAGATAGTGAAAAAAAAGGAACGCGGGTGCCATCTTGAGCCCGCCCTGGTGCGCAGCCCAGGCAAGGCATGCGCACCAAGGTGCCCACCCGAGGTGCACACCCGGGGCAAACCGGGCTCCGACTTCGTGCAGGCCGCACCTTGGAGCACACTTCGGAGCGCTCCTTGGTGCGCACCATGGTGCCCACCAGGGCGCACCCGAGGCAAACCGGGCTCCGACTTCGTGCACGCCGCACCTTGGAGCACACATCGGAGCGCTCCCAGGTTCGCACCAGCGTTGCGCACCTTTGATGCGCTGCCTTCACTAATTTCCAGAAAAGGCAAAAAAAAACGATATTTTAAAATTTCCGTTCTGAAAGATAGTGAAAAAAACGGAACGCGGGTGCCATCTTGAGCCCTTCCTGATGCGCAGCCCAGGCAAGTTGTGCGCACCAAGGTGCCCACCCTGGCGGAGGTGCGCGCCCGGGGCAAACCGGGCTCCGACTTCGTGCACTGCATGGTGCCCACCAAGGCGCGCAACCCAGCCAAGGTGCCCACCGCAGCGAAGGTGCACGCGAGGTGCGCACCCGAGGTGCACACCCGGGGCAAACCGGGCTCCGACTTCGTGCACGCCGCACCTTGGAGCACACTTCAGAGCGCTCCTTGGTACGCACCAGGGCGCGCAACCCAGCCAAGGTGCTCACCCCGGCGAAGGTGCACGCGAGGTGCGCACCCGGGGCAAACCGGGCTCGGACTTCGTGCACGCCGCACCTTGGAGCACACATCGGAGCGCTCCCGGGTTCGCACCAGCATTGCGCACCTTTGATGCGCTGCCTTCACTAATTTCCAGAAAAGGCAAAAAAAAGAAAAAAATGAGATTTTAAAATTTCCGTTTTGAAAGATAGTGAAAAAAACGGAACGCGGGTGCCATCTTGAGCCCGCCCTGGTGTGCAGCCCAGGCAAGTTGTGCGCACCAAGGCACCCACCCTGGCCAAGGTGGGTCACGGGGTGGGTCCTAGGGTGGGTAACGGGGTGGGTACTAAGGTGCGTGCCAAGGTGGGTCATAGGGTGGGTGCCAAGGTGGGCACCAGGGTGGGTGTGCACCAACCCTAGCCAGGGTAGGTCACGGGGTGGTTGTCGGGGTGGGCGTCAAGGAGCCAAGGTGGGTGGCAAGTAGCCAAGTTGCGTGCCAAGGTGGGTGTCGGGGTGGGTGCCAAGGATCCAAGGTGGGTGCCAAGGAACCAAGGTGGGTGTCTGGGTGGGTGCCGAGGTGGGAGCCAGGGTGGGTCCCAAGGTGAGTGCAAAGGTGGGTGCCAGGGTCAAGGTGAGTGCCAATGTGGGTTCCAAGGTGCCAGGGTCAGGGTGAGTGCCAATGTGGGTTCAAAGGTGCTAAGTTGGGTGCGAGGTTGGGTGCGAGGGTGGGTGGGTGCCAAGGTGTGCTAGGTGGAAGCCCGGGTGGGTCGGCATCCCATGGGTGTCGAGTTGGGTGCCTGATGGGTGCTTCTTGTCAAGTTTTAGTCGTCGGGACTCATTTCGAGCCTTAGAGGTCGTTTCTTGTCCGGTTGCCCTGTCTTCGACCTGGGAACCCAATTTTGGTCCTCGGGTCCCATTTTTTTTTGTCTCGCATCCCACTTTTGGCCTGTGGCCTTTTCGGGGTCGATTCTCGTTTTGGGCATCAGAGCATGTTTCTTCTCCTAAAACCCAATATTTGTTTATTAAGTCTCGGAACACATTTTTGTTCTCGTGGACCCATCATGGGTCTTGGAACGCATTTGTGGTCCTTGGGTCCCATTTTGCATCCCGAAACTTGTGTTTTGGTGCTTGATCCCTATTTTGGGTGCCCACCTTGCACCAAGTGCGCACCCGGGGCAAACCGAGCGCCTTGGTGCACCGGGGCAAGATCGAGCGTGCACCCGAGGCGCCCCGAACATGCACCAAGGTGCACTCGGCCCACATGTGAGCGCAGGTCGTTGCGCCCGAGGTGGTGTGTGGGCACCGCGTTGCAGACGGGACACTGCACGCACACGACGCCCCCTCCAGGTGCACGCACGTAGGCCGGGCCGGGTGCACACCCGACGCCCTAGCAAGGTGCGCGCACCCGGGCAGGGCTCACACTTGGCGAACGGGGCGCACTTCGCGAGGGAGGGTGTGCACCTCGACGGGGGTGGGTGGCCGGGGTGGATTCGCACGTGGGTCGCGGTTTGCTAAGTACACACTGCGACAAGCTCATAACGGGTGCGATCATACCAGCGTTAGTGCACCGGATCCCATCAGAACTCCGCAGTTAAGCGCGCTTGGGCCGGAGTAGTACTGGGATGGGTGACCTCCCGGGAAGTCCCGGTGTTGCACCCTTTTTTAGTTTTTCGCCGGGCGTCGCAATGCTATTTGAATAAACCTTTTGCCCGTTTGCGTTCTCGTCGGGGCCGGGCCGGGCCGGGGTGCGCTGCCCGCACTACCGCGCGCGCGGGGGCGACACCGAGCGCGCACCCGAGGCGCCCCGAGCACACAGGCCACGGTGCAACCCGGGCGTTGTGCGCGCACCCCGGTGCGCCCGAGGTGCTGCGCGCGCACCCAGGTGAAATCGGTGTGCACCTCGGCCAGTGCGCGCTCGGTCGAGTCGCGCACGTTGGCCAAGGTGCACGGTGATGTTTCTTACTCTAAGGTTCCGCACCAGACGCCCGGGACAGGTGAGCGAAGCTGGGCGGGGCCGGGTGCGCGGCCGGGGCAGGTGCACGCAGCTGGAGAGAGCTTTGGAGCACACTTCGGAGCGCACCAATGATGCGCTCCATTCAAAAGTTTCCTGAAAAGGCAAAAAAAGTTGAGATTATAGAATTTCCCACTTGAGAGATTGTAAAAAAAAAAAATTTAAAATGAAGGAAACGCGGGTGCCAAGGTGTGCGCAGCCCAGCCAAGGTGTGCGCACCAAGGCGCCCACCCTGGCGAAGGTGCACGCAAGGTGCGCACCCGAGGCAAACCGGACAATTAACCCAACTTTCGACTTCGCGCGCACCTTGGAGCGCACTTCGGAGCGCTCCTTGGTGCGCACCAATCTTGGGCACCTCGGAGTGCACCATGGCGCCCACCAAGGTGCGCACCCGGGGCAAACCGAGCTCCGACTTCGTGCGCACCTTGGAGCGCACGAAAGGTGCGCACCATGGCGCCCACCAAGGTGCGCAGCCCAGCCAAGGCGTGCGCATCAAGGTGCGCACCCTGGCGAAGGTGCGCACCCGGGGCAAACCGAGCTCCGACTTCGTGCGCACCTTGGAGCGCACAAAAGGTGCGCAACCCAGCCAAGGTGTGCGCACCCCGGTCAAACCGAGCTCCGAATCGTGCGCACCAGAGGTGCACGCCATCGTGCGCACCTTGGAGCACACTTCGGAGCCCTCCTTGGTGCGCGCCGATGTTGCGCACCTCGGAGCGCACCCGGGGAAAACAATGCAATTAACCCGACTTTCGACTTCGTGGGCACCTCGGAGCGCTCTCGGGTTCGCACCTCGGAGCACACCGAGGTGCGCACCTTTGATGCGCTGCCTTCACCAATTTCCAGAAAAGGCAAGAAAACATTGAGAAGGTGTGCGCACCGAGGTGCCCACCCTGGCGAAGGTGCACGCGAGGTGCGCAC
>NW_026729229.1:87500-135714 GCF_030272615.1 Cryptomeria japonica | reverse complement strand
TTCCTTGGCACCCACCTTGGATCCTTGGCACCCACCCCGACACCCACCTTGGCACGCAACTTGGCTACTTGCCACCCACCTTGGCTCCTTGACGCCCACCCCGACAACCACCCCGTGACCTACCCTGGCTAGGGTTGGTGCACACCCACCCTGGTGCCCACCTTGGCACCCACCCTATGACCCACCTTGGCACGCACCTTAGTACCCACCCCGTTACCCACCCTAGGACCCACCCCGTGACCCACCTTGGCCAGGGTGGGTGCCTTGGTGCGCACAACTTGCCTGGGCTGCACACCAGGGCGGGCTCAAGATGGCACCCGCGTTCCGTTTTTTTCACTATCTTTCAAAACGGAAATTTTAAAATCTCATTTTTTTCTTTTTTTTGCCTTTTCTGGAAATTAGTGAAGGCAGCGCATCAAAGGTGCGCAATGCTGGTGCGAACCCGGGAGCGCTCCGATGTGTGCTCCAAGGTGCGGCGTGCACGAAGTCCGAGCCCGGTTTGCCCCGGGTGCGCACCTCGCGTGCACCTTCGCCGGGGTGAGCACCTTGGCTGGGTTGCGCGCCCTGGTGCGTACCAAGGAGCGCTCTGAAGTGTGCTCCAAGGTGCGGCGTGCACGAAGTCGGAGCCCGGTTTGCCCCGGGTGTGCACCTCGGGTGCGCACCTCGCGTGCACCTTCGCTGCGGTGGGCACCTTGGCTGGGTTGCGCGCCTTGGTGGGCACCATGCAGTGCACGAAGTCGGAGCCCGGTTTGCCCCGGGCGCGCACCTCCGCCAGGGTGGGCACCTTGGTGCGCACAACTTGCCTGGGCTGCGCATCAGGAAGGGCTCAAGATGGCACCCGCGTTCCGTTTTTTTCACTATCTTTCAGAACGGAAATTTTAAAATATCGTTTTTTTTTGCCTTTTCTGGAAATTAGTGAAGGCAGCGCATCAAAGGTGCGCAACGCTGGTGCGAACCTGGGAGCGCTCCGATGTGTGCTCCAAGGTGCGGCGTGCACGAAGTCGGAGCCCGGTTTGCCTCGGGTGCGCCCTGGTGGGCACCATGGTGCGCACCAAGGAGCGCTCCGAAGTGTGCTCCAAGGTGCGGCCTGCACGAAGTCGGAGCCCGGTTTGCCCCGGGTGTGCACCTCGGGTGGGCACCTTGGTGCGCATGCCTTGCCTGGGCTGCGCACCAGGGCGGGCTCAAGATGGCACCCGCGTTCCTTTTTTTTCACTATCTTTCAAAACGGAAATTTTAAAATCTCATTTTTTTTTGCCTTTTTCTGGAAATTAGTGAAGGCAGCGCATCAAAGGTGCGCACCTCGCTGCCCACCACGGTGCGCAACGCCGGTGGGCACCCGGGAGTGCTTCGAAGTGTGCTCCAAGGTGCTGCGTGCACGTTGTCGGAGCCCGGTTTGCCCCGGGTGCGCACCTCGCGTGCACCTTCGTCGGGGTGGGCACCTTGGCTTGGTTTGCCCCGGCTGCGCTCCGAAGCGGGGTTATTGGAGCGCCGCCTCTTTTTTTGTCGGAGCGTTTGGTGGGGTTTCTCGCATTGGCTCTTCCGAGGCCCGGTTGCCACCCTGGCGCGCACGAAGTCGGAAGTAGGGTTAATTGCCCGGGTGCGCACCTTTGCCAGGGTGGCACCTTACCTGGGCTGCGCACCAGGGCGGGCTCAAGATGGCACAGCGCGTTCCGTTTTTTTCACTATCTTTCAAAACGGAAATTTTAAAATCTCCTTTTTTTTTTGCCTTTTCTGGAAATTAGTGAAGGCAGCGCATCAAAGGTGCGCACCTCGCTGCCCACCTTGGTGTGCTCTGAGGTGCGCACCCGGGAGCGCTACGAAGTGTGCTCCAAGGTGCGGCGTGCACGTTGTCGGAGCCCGGTTTGCCCCGGGTGCGCACCTCGCCTGCACCTTGGCCGGGGTGGGCACCTTGGCTGGGTTTGCCCAGGGTGCGCTCCGAAGCGGGGTTACTGGAGCGCCCCCTCTTTTTTTGTCAGAGAGTTTGGTGGGGTTTCTCGCATTGGCTCTTCCCAGGCCCGGTTGTTGGGTGCGCTCCCACCCTGGCGCGCGCGAAGTTGGAAGTTGGGTTAATTGCCCGGCGCGCGCACCTTCGCCAGGGTGGGCACCTTGGTGCGCAAACCTTGGCTGGGCTGCGCACCAGGGCGGGCTCAAGATGGCACCAGCATTCCCTTTTTCTCACTATCTTTCAAAACGGAAATTTTAAAATCTCGTTTTTTTTTTGCCTTTTATGGAAATTAGTGAAGGCATCGCATCAAAGGTGCGCACCTCGCTGCCCACCTTGGTGTGCTCCGAGGTGCCCACCACGGTGCGCAACGCCGGTGCGAACCCGGGAGCGCCCCGATGTGTGCTCCAAGGTGCGGCGTGCACGAAGTCGGACCCCGGTTTGCCCCGGGTGCGCACCTCGCGTGCACCTTGGTGCGCACACCTTGGCTGGGTTGCGCGGCCTGGTGGGCACCATGGTGCGCACCAAGGAGCGCTCCGAAGTGTGCTCCAAGGTGCGGCGTGCACGAAGTCGGAGCCCGGTTTGCCCCGGGTGCGCACCTTCGCCGCGGTGGGCACCATGGCGTGCACGAAGTCGGAGCCCGGTTTGCCCCGGGTGCGCACCTCGCGTGCACCTTCGCCGGGGTGGGCACCTCGGCTGGGTTGCGCGCCCTGGTGCGCACCAAGGAGCGCTCTGAAGTGTGCTCCAAGGTGCGGCGTGCACGAAGTCGGAGCCCGGTTTGCCCCGGGTGTGCACCTCGCGTGCACCTTCGCTGCGGTGGGCACCTTGGCTGGGTTGCGCGCCTTGGTGGGCACCATGCAGTGCACGAAGTCGGAGCCCGGTTTGCCCCGGGCGCGCACCTCCGCCAGGGTGGGCACCTTGGTGCGCACAACTTGCCTGGGCTGCGCACCAGGAAGGGCTCAAGATGGCACCCGCGTTCCGTTTTTTTCACTATCTTTCAGAACGGAAATTTTAAAATATCGTTTTTTTTTGCCTTTTCTGGAAATTAGTGAAGGCAGCGCATCAAAGGTGCGCAACGCTGGTGCGAACCTGGGAGCGCTCCGATGTGTGCTCCAAGGTGCGGCGTGCACGAAGTCGGACCCCGGTTTGCCCCGGGTGCGCACCTCGCGTGCACCTTGGTGCGCACACCTTGGCTGGGTTGCGCGCCCTGGTGGGCACCATGGTGCGCACCAAGGAGCGCTCCGAAGTGTGCTCCAAGGTGCGGCGTGCACGAAGTCGGAGCCCGGTTTGCCCCGGGTGCGCACCTCGCGTGCACCTTCGCCGCGGTGGGCACCATGGCGTGCACGAAGTCGGAGCCCGGTTTGCCCCGGGTGCGCACCTCGCGTGCACCTTCGCCGGGGTGGGCACCTTGGTGTGCAGACCTTGGCTGGGTTGCGCGCCCTGGTGGGCACCATGGTGCGCACCAAGGAGCGCTCCGAAGTGTGCTCCAAGGTGCGGCCTGCACGAAGTCGGAGCCCGGTTTGCCCCGGGTGTGCACCTCGGGTGGGCACCTTGGTGCGCATGCCTTGCCTGGGCTGCGCACCAGGGCGGGCTCAAGATGGCACCCGCGTTCCTTTTTTTTCACTATCTTTCAAAACGGAAATTTTAAAATCTCATTTTTTTTTGCCTTTTTCTGGAAATTAGTGAAGGCAGCGCATCAAAGGTGCGCACCTCGCTGCCCACCACGGTGCGCAACGCCGGTGGGCACCCGGGAGTGCTTCGAAGTGTGCTCCAAGGTGCTGCGTGCACGTTGTCGGAGCCCGGTTTGCCCCGGGTGCGCACCTCGCGTGCACCTTCGTCGGGGTGGGCACCTTGGCTGGGTTTGCCCCGGCTGCGCTCCGAAGCGGGGTTATTGGAGCGCCGCCTCTTTTTTTGTCGGAGCGTTTGGTGGGGTTTCTCGCATTGGCTCTTCCGAGGCCCGGTTGCCACCCTGGCGCGCACGAAGTCGGAAGTAGGGTTAATTGCCCGGGTGCGCACCTTTGCCAGGGTGGGCACCTTACCTGGGCTGCGCACCAGGGCGGGCTCAAGATGGCACGCGCGTTCCGTTTTTTTCACTATCTTTCAAAACGGAAATTTTAAAATCTCCTTTTTTTTTTGCCTTTTCTGGAAATTAGTGAAGGCAGCGCATCAAAGGTGCGCACCTCGCTGCCCACCTTGGTGTGCTCTGAGGTGCGCACCCGGGAGCGCTACGAAGTGTGCTCCAAGGTGCGGCGTGCACGTTGTCGGAGCCCGGTTTGCCCCGGGTGCGCACCTCGCCTGCACCTTGGCCGGGGTGGGCACCTTGGCTGGGTTTGCCCAGGGTGCGCTCCGAAGCGGGGTTACTGGAGCGCCCCCTCTTTTTTTGTCAGAGCGTTTGGTGGGGTTTCTCGCATTGGCTCTTCCCAGGCCCGGTTGTTGGGTGCGCTCCCACCCTGGCGCGCGCGAAGTTGGAAGTTGGGTTAATTGCCCGGGCGCGCACCTTCGCCAGGGTGGGCACCTTGGTGCGCACACCTTGGCTGGGCTGCGCACCAGGGCGGGCTCAAGATGGCACCAGCATTCCCTTTTTCTCACTATCTTTCAAAACGGAAATTTTAAAATCTCGTTTTTTTTTTGCCTTTTATGGAAATTAGTGAAGGCATCGCATCAAAGGTGCGCACCTCGCTGCCCACCTTGGTGTGCTCCGAGGTGCCCACCACGGTGCGCAACGCCGGTGCGAACCCGGGAGCGCCCCGATGTGTGCTCCAAGGTGCGGCGTGCACGAAGTCGGACCCCGGTTTGCCCCGGGTGCGCACCTCGCGTGCACCTTGGTGCGCACACCTTGGCTGGGTTGCGCGGCCTGGTGGGCACCATGGTGCGCACCAAGGAGCGCTCCGAAGTGTGCTCCAAGGTGCGGCGTGCACGAAGTCGGAGCCCGGTTTGCCCCGGGTACGCACCTCGCGTGCACCTTCGCCGGGGTGGGCACCTCGGCTGGGTTGCGCGCCCTGGTGCGCACCAAGGAGCGCTCCGAAGTGTGCTCCAAGGTGCGGCGTGCACGAAGTCGGAGCCCGGTTTGCCCCGGGTGCGCACCTTCGCCGCGGTGCGCACCATGGCGTGCACGAAGTCGGAGCCCGGTTTGCCCCGGGTGCGCACCTCGCGTGCACCTTCGGCGGGGTTGCGCGCCCTGGTGGGCACCATGGTGCGCACCAAGGAGCGCTCCGAAGTGTGCTCCAAGGTGCGGCGTGCACGAAGTCGGAGCCCGGTTTGCCCCGGGTGCGCACCTCGCGTGCACCTTCGGCGGGGTTGCGCGCCCTGGTGGGCACCATGGTGCGCACCAAGGAGCGCTCCGAAGTGTGCTCCAAGGTGCGGCGTGCACGAAGTCGGAGCCCGGTTTGCCCCGGGTGCGCACCTCGCGTGCACCTTCGCCGCGGTGGGCACCATGGCGTGCACGAAGTCGGAGCCCGGTTTGCCCCGGGTGCGCACCTCGCGTGCACCTTCGCCGGGGTGGGCACCTCGGCTGGGTTGCGCGCCCTGGTGCGCACCAAGGAGCGCTCCGAAGTGTGCTCCAAGGTGCGGCGTGCACGAAGTCGGAGCCCGGTTTGCCCCGGGTGCGCACCTCGCGTGCACCTTCGCCAGGGTGGGCACCTCGGTGCGCACACCTTCTCAATGTTTTCTTGCCTTTTCTGGAAATTGGTGAAGGCAGCGCATCAAAGGTGCGCACCTCGGTGTGCTCCGAGGTGCGAACCCGAGAGCGCTCCGAGGTGCCCACGAAGTCGAAAGTCGGGTTAATTGCATTGTTTTCCCCGGGTGCGCTCCGAGGTGCGCAACATCGGCGCGCACCAAGGAGGGCTCCGAAGTGTGCTCCAAGGTGCGCACGATGGCGTGCACCTCTGGTGCGCACGATTCGGAGCTCGGTTTGACCGGGGTGCGCACACCTTGGCTGGGTTGCGCACCTTTTGTGCGCTCCAAGGTGCGCACGAAGTCGGAGCTCGGTTTGCCCCGGGTGCGCACCTTCGCCAGGGTGCGCACCTTGATGCGCACACGCCTTGGCTGGGCTGCGCACCTTGGTGGGCGCCATGGTGCGCACCTTTCGTGCGCTCCAAGGTGCGCACGAAGTCGGAGCTCGGTTTGCCCCGGGTGCGCACCTTGGTGGGCGCCATGGTGCACTCCGAGGTGCCCAAGATTGGTGCGCACCAAGGAGCGCTCCGAAGTGCGCTCCAAGGTGCGCGCGAAGTCGAAAGTTGGGTTAATTGTCCGGTTTGCCTCGGGTGCGCACCTTGCGTGCACCTTCGCCAGGGTGGGCGCCTTGGTGCGCACACCTTGGCTGGGCTGCGCACACCTTGGCACCCGCGTTTCCTTCATTTTAAATTTTTTTTTTTTACAATCTCTCAAGTGGGAAATTCTATAATCTCAACTTTTTTTGCCTTTTCAGGAAACTTTTGAATGGAGCGCATCATTGGTGCGCTCCGAAGTGTGCTCCAAAGCTCTCTCCAGCTGCGTGCACCTGCCCCGGCCGCGCACCCGGCCCCGCCCAGCTTCGCTCACCTGTCCCGGGCGTCTGGTGCGGAACCTTAGAGTAAGAAACATCACCGTGCACCTTGGCCAACGTGCGCGACTCGACCGAGCGCGCACTGGCCGAGGTGCACACCGATTTCACCTGGGTGCGCGCGCAGCACCTCGGGCGCACCGGGGTGCGCGCACAACGCCCGGGTTGCACCGTGGCCTGTGTGCTCGGGGCGCCTCGGGTGCGCGCTCGGTGTCGCCCCCCGCGCGCGCGGTAGTGCGGGCAGCGCACCCCGGCCCGGCCCGGCCCCGACGAGAACGCAAACGGGCAAAAGGTTTATTCAAATAGCATTGCGACGCCCGGCGAAAAACTAAAAAAGGGTGCAACACCGGGACTTCCCGGGAGGTCACCCATCCCAGTACTACTCCGGCCCAAGCGCGCTTAACTGCGGAGTTCTGATGGGATCCGGTGCACTAACGCTGGTATGATCGCACCCGTTATGAGCTTGTCGCAGTGTGTACTTAGCAAACCGCGACCCACGTGCGAATCCACCCCGGCCACCCACCCCCGTCGAGGTGCACACCCTCCCTCGCGAAGTGCGCCCCGTTCGCCAAGTGTGAGCCCTGCCCGGGTGCGCGCACCTTGCTAGGGCGTCGGGTGTGCACCCGGCCCGGCCTACGTGCGTGCACCTGGAGGGGGCGTCGTGTGCGTGCAGTGTCCCGTCTGCAACGCGGTGCCCACACACCACCTCGGGCGCAACGACCTGCGCTCACATGTGGGCCGAGTGCACCTTGGTGCATGTTCGGGGCGCCTCGGGTGCACGCTCGATCTTGCCCCGGTGCACCAAGGCGCTCGGTTTGCCCCGGGTGCGCACTTGGTGCAAGGTGGGCACCCAAAATAGGGATCAAGCACCAAAACACAAGTTTCGGGATGCAAAATGGGACCCAAGGACCACAAATGCGTTCCAAGACCCATGATGGGTCCACGAGAACAAAAATGTGTTCCGAGACTTAATAAACAAATATTGGGTTTTAGGAGAAGAAACATGCTCTGATGCCCAAAACGAGAATCGACCCCGAAAAGGCCACAGGCCAAAAGTGGGATGCGAGACAAAAAAAAATGGGACCCGAGGACCAAAATTGGGTTCCCAGGTCGAAGACAGGGCAACCGGACAAGAAACGACCTCTAAGGCTCGAAATGAGTCCCGACGACTAAAACTTGACAAGAAGCACCCATCAGGCACCCAACTCGACACCCATGGGATGCCGACCCACCCGGGCTTCCACCTAGCACACCTTGGCACCCACCCACCCTCGCACCCAACCTCGCACCCAACTTAGCACCTTTGAACCCACATTGGCACTCACCCTGACCCTGGCACCTTGGAACCCACATTGGCACTCACCTTGACCCTGGCACCCACCTTTGCACTCACCTTGGGACCCACCCTGGCTCCCACCTCGGCACCCACCCAGACACCCACCTTGGTTCCTTGGCACCCACCTTGGATCCTTGGCACCCACCCCGACACCCACCTTGGCACGCAACTTGGCTACTTGCCACCCACCTTGGCTCCTTGACGCCCACCCCGACAACCACCCCGTGACCTACCCTGGCTAGGGTTGGTGCACACCCACCCTGGTGCCCACCTTGGCACCCACCCTATGACCCACCTTGGCACGCACCTTAGTACCCACCCCGTTACCCACCCTAGGACCCACCCCGTGACCCACCTTGGCCAGGGTGGGTGCCTTGGTGCGCACAACTTGCCTGGGCTGCACACCAGGGCGGGCTCAAGATGGCACCCGCGTTCCGTTTTTTTCACTATCTTTCAAAACGGAAATTTTAAAATCTCATTTTTTTCTTTTTTTTGCCTTTTCTGGAAATTAGTGAAGGCAGCGCATCAAAGGTGCGCAATGCTGGTGCGAACCCGGGAGCGCTCCGATGTGTGCTCCAAGGTGCGGCGTGCACGAAGTCCGAGCCCGGTTTGCCCCGGGTGCGCACCTCGCGTGCACCTTCGCCGGGGTGAGCACCTTGGCTGGGTTGCGCGCCCTGGTGCGTACCAAGGAGCGCTCTGAAGTGTGCTCCAAGGTGCGGCGTGCACGAAGTCGGAGCCCGGTTTGCCCCGGGTGTGCACCTCGGGTGCGCACCTCGCGTGCACCTTCGCTGCGGTGGGCACCTTGGCTGGGTTGCGCGCCTTGGTGGGCACCATGCAGTGCACGAAGTCGGAGCCCGGTTTGCCCCGGGCGCGCACCTCCGCCAGGGTGGGCACCTTGGTGCGCACAACTTGCCTGGGCTGCGCATCAGGAAGGGCTCAAGATGGCACCCGCGTTCCGTTTTTTTCACTATCTTTCAGAACGGAAATTTTAAAATATCGTTTTTTTTTGCCTTTTCTGGAAATTAGTGAAGGCAGCGCATCAAAGGTGCGCAACGCTGGTGCGAACCTGGGAGCGCTCCGATGTGTGCTCCAAGGTGCGGCGTGCACGAAGTCGGAGCCCGGTTTGCCTCGGGTGCGCCCTGGTGGGCACCATGGTGCGCACCAAGGAGCGCTCCGAAGTGTGCTCCAAGGTGCGGCCTGCACGAAGTCGGAGCCCGGTTTGCCCCGGGTGTGCACCTCGGGTGGGCACCTTGGTGCGCATGCCTTGCCTGGGCTGCGCACCAGGGCGGGCTCAAGATGGCACCCGCGTTCCTTTTTTTTCACTATCTTTCAAAACGGAAATTTTAAAATCTCATTTTTTTTTGCCTTTTTCTGGAAATTAGTGAAGGCAGCGCATCAAAGGTGCGCACCTCGCTGCCCACCACGGTGCGCAACGCCGGTGGGCACCCGGGAGTGCTTCGAAGTGTGCTCCAAGGTGCTGCGTGCACGTTGTCGGAGCCCGGTTTGCCCCGGGTGCGCACCTCGCGTGCACCTTCGTCGGGGTGGGCACCTTGGCTTGGTTTGCCCCGGCTGCGCTCCGAAGCGGGGTTATTGGAGCGCCGCCTCTTTTTTTGTCGGAGCGTTTGGTGGGGTTTCTCGCATTGGCTCTTCCGAGGCCCGGTTGCCACCCTGGCGCGCACGAAGTCGGAAGTAGGGTTAATTGCCCGGGTGCGCACCTTTGCCAGGGTGGCACCTTACCTGGGCTGCGCACCAGGGCGGGCTCAAGATGGCACGCGCGTTCCGTTTTTTTCACTATCTTTCAAAACGGAAATTTTAAAATCTCCTTTTTTTTTTGCCTTTTCTGGAAATTAGTGAAGGCAGCGCATCAAAGGTGCGCACCTCGCTGCCCACCTTGGTGTGCTCTGAGGTGCGCACCCGGGAGCGCTACGAAGTGTGCTCCAAGGTGCGGCGTGCACGTTGTCGGAGCCCGGTTTGCCCCGGGTGCGCACCTCGCCTGCACCTTGGCCGGGGTGGGCACCTTGGCTGGGTTTGCCCAGGGTGCGCTCCGAAGCGGGGTTACTGGAGCGCCCCCTCTTTTTTTGTCAGAGAGTTTGGTGGGGTTTCTCGCATTGGCTCTTCCCAGGCCCGGTTGTTGGGTGCGCTCCCACCCTGGCGCGCGCGAAGTTGGAAGTTGGGTTAATTGCCCGGGCGCGCACCTTCGCCAGGGTGGGCACCTTGGTGCGCAAACCTTGGCTGGGCTGCGCACCAGGGCGGGCTCAAGATGGCACCAGCATTCCCTTTTTCTCACTATCTTTCAAAACGGAAATTTTAAAATCTCGTTTTTTTTTTGCCTTTTATGGAAATTAGTGAAGGCATCGCATCAAAGGTGCGCACCTCGCTGCCCACCTTGGTGTGCTCCGAGGTGCCCACCACGGTGCGCAACGCCGGTGCGAACCCGGGAGCGCCCCGATGTGTGCTCCAAGGTGCGGCGTGCACGAAGTCGGACCCCGGTTTGCCCCGGGTGCGCACCTCGCGTGCACCTTGGTGCGCACACCTTGGCTGGGTTGCGCGGCCTGGTGGGCACCATGGTGCGCACCAAGGAGCGCTCCGAAGTGTGCTCCAAGGTGCGGCGTGCACGAAGTCGGAGCCCGGTTTGCCCCGGGTGCGCACCTTCGCCGCGGTGGGCACCATGGCGTGCACGAAGTCGGAGCCCGGTTTGCCCCGGGTGCGCACCTCGCGTGCACCTTCGCCGGGGTGGGCACCTCGGCTGGGTTGCGCGCCCTGGTGCGCACCAAGGAGCGCTCTGAAGTGTGCTCCAAGGTGCGGCGTGCACGAAGTCGGAGCCCGGTTTGCCCCGGGTGTGCACCTCGCGTGCACCTTCGCTGCGGTGGGCACCTTGGCTGGGTTGCGCGCCTTGGTGGGCACCATGCAGTGCACGAAGTCGGAGCCCGGTTTGCCCCGGGCGCGCACCTCCGCCAGGGTGGGCACCTTGGTGCGCACAACTTGCCTGGGCTGCGCACCAGGAAGGGCTCAAGATGGCACCCGCGTTCCGTTTTTTTCACTATCTTTCAGAACGGAAATTTTAAAATATCGTTTTTTTTTGCCTTTTCTGGAAATTAGTGAAGGCAGCGCATCAAAGGTGCGCAACGCTGGTGCGAACCTGGGAGCGCTCCGATGTGTGCTCCAAGGTGCGGCGTGCACGAAGTCGGACCCCGGTTTGCCCCGGGTGCGCACCTCGCGTGCACCTTGGTGCGCACACCTTGGCTGGGTTGCGCGCCCTGGTGGGCACCATGGTGCGCACCAAGGAGCGCTCCGAAGTGTGCTCCAAGGTGCGGCGTGCACGAAGTCGGAGCCCGGTTTGCCCCGGGTGCGCACCTCGCGTGCACCTTCGCCGCGGTGGGCACCATGGCGTGCACGAAGTCGGAGCCCGGTTTGCCCCGGGTGCGCACCTCGCGTGCACCTTCGCCGGGGTGGGCACCTTGGTGTGCAGACCTTGGCTGGGTTGCGCGCCCTGGTGGGCACCATGGTGCGCACCAAGGAGCGCTCCGAAGTGTGCTCCAAGGTGCGGCCTGCACGAAGTCGGAGCCCGGTTTGCCCCGGGTGTGCACCTCGGGTGGGCACCTTGGTGCGCATGCCTTGCCTGGGCTGCGCACCAGGGCGGGCTCAAGATGGCACCCGCGTTCCTTTTTTTTCACTATCTTTCAAAACGGAAATTTTAAAATCTCATTTTTTTTTGCCTTTTTCTGGAAATTAGTGAAGGCAGCGCATCAAAGGTGCGCACCTCGCTGCCCACCACGGTGCGCAACGCCGGTGGGCACCCGGGAGTGCTTCGAAGTGTGCTCCAAGGTGCTGCGTGCACGTTGTCGGAGCCCGGTTTGCCCCGGGTGCGCACCTCGCGTGCACCTTCGTCGGGGTGGGCACCTTGGCTGGGTTTGCCCCGGCTGCGCTCCGAAGCGGGGTTATTGGAGCGCCGCCTCTTTTTTTGTCGGAGCGTTTGGTGGGGTTTCTCGCATTGGCTCTTCCGAGGCCCGGTTGCCACCCTGGCGCGCACGAAGTCGGAAGTAGGGTTAATTGCCCGGGTGCGCACCTTTGCCAGGGTGGGCACCTTACCTGGGCTGCGCACCAGGGCGGGCTCAAGATGGCACGCGCGTTCCGTTTTTTTCACTATCTTTCAAAACGGAAATTTTAAAATCTCCTTTTTTTTTTGCCTTTTCTGGAAATTAGTGAAGGCAGCGCATCAAAGGTGCGCACCTCGCTGCCCACCTTGGTGTGCTCTGAGGTGCGCACCCGGGAGCGCTACGAAGTGTGCTCCAAGGTGCGGCGTGCACGTTGTCGGAGCCCGGTTTGCCCCGGGTGCGCACCTCGCCTGCACCTTGGCCGGGGTGGGCACCTTGGCTGGGTTTGCCCAGGGTGCGCTCCGAAGCGGGGTTACTGGAGCGCCCCCTCTTTTTTTGTCAGAGCGTTTGGTGGGGTTTCTCGCATTGGCTCTTCCCAGGCCCGGTTGTTGGGTGCGCTCCCACCCTGGCGCGCGCGAAGTTGGAAGTTGGGTTAATTGCCCGGGCGCGCACCTTCGCCAGGGTGGGCACCTTGGTGCGCACACCTTGGCTGGGCTGCGCACCAGGGCGGGCTCAAGATGGCACCAGCATTCCCTTTTTCTCACTATCTTTCAAAACGGAAATTTTAAAATCTCGTTTTTTTTTTGCCTTTTATGGAAATTAGTGAAGGCATCGCATCAAAGGTGCGCACCTCGCTGCCCACCTTGGTGTGCTCCGAGGTGCCCACCACGGTGCGCAACGCCGGTGCGAACCCGGGAGCGCCCCGATGTGTGCTCCAAGGTGCGGCGTGCACGAAGTCGGACCCCGGTTTGCCCCGGGTGCGCACCTCGCGTGCACCTTGGTGCGCACACCTTGGCTGGGTTGCGCGGCCTGGTGGGCACCATGGTGCGCACCAAGGAGCGCTCCGAAGTGTGCTCCAAGGTGCGGCGTGCACGAAGTCGGAGCCCGGTTTGCCCCGGGTACGCACCTCGCGTGCACCTTCGCCGGGGTGGGCACCTCGGCTGGGTTGCGCGCCCTGGTGCGCACCAAGGAGCGCTCCGAAGTGTGCTCCAAGGTGCGGCGTGCACGAAGTCGGAGCCCGGTTTGCCCCGGGTGCGCACCTTCGCCGCGGTGCGCACCATGGCGTGCACGAAGTCGGAGCCCGGTTTGCCCCGGGTGCGCACCTCGCGTGCACCTTCGGCGGGGTTGCGCGCCCTGGTGGGCACCATGGTGCGCACCAAGGAGCGCTCCGAAGTGTGCTCCAAGGTGCGGCGTGCACGAAGTCGGAGCCCGGTTTGCCCCGGGTGCGCACCTCGCGTGCACCTTCGGCGGGGTTGCGCGCCCTGGTGGGCACCATGGTGCGCACCAAGGAGCGCTCCGAAGTGTGCTCCAAGGTGCGGCGTGCACGAAGTCGGAGCCCGGTTTGCCCCGGGTGCGCACCTCGCGTGCACCTTCGCCGCGGTGGGCACCATGGCGTGCACGAAGTCGGAGCCCGGTTTGCCCCGGGTGCGCACCTCGCGTGCACCTTCGCCGGGGTGGGCACCTCGGCTGGGTTGCGCGCCCTGGTGCGCACCAAGGAGCGCTCCGAAGTGTGCTCCAAGGTGCGGCGTGCACGAAGTCGGAGCCCGGTTTGCCCCGGGTGCGCACCTCGCGTGCACCTTCGCCAGGGTGGGCACCTCGGTGCGCACACCTTCTCAATGTTTTCTTGCCTTTTCTGGAAATTGGTGAAGGCAGCGCATCAAAGGTGCGCACCTCGGTGTGCTCCGAGGTGCGAACCCGAGAGCGCTCCGAGGTGCCCACGAAGTCGAAAGTCGGGTTAATTGCATTGTTTTCCCCGGGTGCGCTCCGAGGTGCGCAACATCGGCGCGCACCAAGGAGGGCTCCGAAGTGTGCTCCAAGGTGCGCACGATGGCGTGCACCTCTGGTGCGCACGATTCGGAGCTCGGTTTGACCGGGGTGCGCACACCTTGGCTGGGTT
The DNA here is from genome assembly GCF_030272615.1 of Cryptomeria japonica. Lineage (NCBI taxonomy): Eukaryota > Viridiplantae > Streptophyta > Pinopsida > Cupressales > Cupressaceae > Cryptomeria > Cryptomeria japonica. The sequence continues at coordinate 121,905 of NW_026729229.1, read as the reverse complement.
GCGCACCTTTTGTGCGCTCCAAGGTGCGCACGAAGTCGGAGCTCGGTTTGCCCCGGGTGCGCACCTTCGCCAGGGTGCGCACCTTGATGCGCACGCCTTGGCTGGGCTGCGCACCTTGGTGGGCGCCATGGTGCGCACCTTTCGTGCGCTCCAAGGTGCGCACGAAGTCGGAGCTCGGTTTGCCCCGGGTGCGCACCTTGGTGGGCGCCATGGTGCACTCCGAGGTGCCCAAGATTGGTGCGCACCAAGGAGCGCTCCGAAGTGCGCTCCAAGGTGCGCGCGAAGTCGAAAGTTGGGTTAATTGTCCGGTTTGCCTCGGGTGCGCACCTTGCGTGCACCTTCGCCAGGGTGGGCGCCTTGGTGCGCACACCTTGGCTGGGCTGCGCACACCTTGGCACCCGCGTTTCCTTCATTTTAAATTTTTTTTTTTTACAATCTCTCAAGTGGGAAATTCTATAATCTCAACTTTTTTTGCCTTTTCAGGAAACTTTTGAATGGAGCGCATCATTGGTGCGCTCCGAAGTGTGCTCCAAAGCTCTCTCCAGCTGCGTGCACCTGCCCCGGCCGCGCACCCGGCCCCGCCCAGCTTCGCTCACCTGTCCCGGGCGTCTGGTGCGGAACCTTAGAGTAAGAAACATCACCGTGCACCTTGGCCAACGTGCGCGACTCGACCGAGCGCGCACTGGCCGAGGTGCACACCGATTTCACCTGGGTGCGCGCGCAGCACCTCGGGCGCACCGGGGTGCGCGCACAACGCCCGGGTTGCACCGTGGCCTGTGTGCTCGGGGCGCCTCGGGTGCGCGCTCGGTGTCGCCCCCCGCGCGCGCGGTAGTGCGGGCAGCGCACCCCGGCCCGGCCCGGCCCCGACGAGAACGCAAACGGGCAAAAGGTTTATTCAAATAGCATTGCGACGCCCGGCGAAAAACTAAAAAAGGGTGCAACACCGGGACTTCCCGGGAGGTCACCCATCCCAGTACTACTCCGGCCCAAGCGCGCTTAACTGCGGAGTTCTGATGGGATCCGGTGCACTAACGCTGGTATGATCGCACCCGTTATGAGCTTGTCGCAGTGTGTACTTAGCAAACCGCGACCCACGTGCGAATCCACCCCGGCCACCCACCCCCGTCGAGGTGCACACCCTCCCTCGCGAAGTGCGCCCCGTTCGCCAAGTGTGAGCCCTGCCCGGGTGCGCGCACCTTGCTAGGGCGTCGGGTGTGCACCCGGCCCGGCCTACGTGCGTGCACCTGGAGGGGGCGTCGTGTGCGTGCAGTGTCCCGTCTGCAACGCGGTGCCCACACACCACCTCGGGCGCAACGACCTGCGCTCACATGTGGGCCGAGTGCACCTTGGTGCATGTTCGGGGCGCCTCGGGTGCACGCTCGATCTTGCCCCGGTGCACCAAGGCGCTCGGTTTGCCCCGGGTGCGCACTTGGTGCAAGGTGGGCACCCAAAATAGGGATCAAGCACCAAAACACAAGTTTCGGGATGCAAAATGGGACCCAAGGACCACAAATGCGTTCCAAGACCCATGATGGGTCCACGAGAACAAAAATGTGTTCCGAGACTTAATAAACAAATATTGGGTTTTAGGAGAAGAAACATGCTCTGATGCCCAAAACGAGAATCGACCCCGAAAAGGCCACAGGCCAAAAGTGGGATGCGAGACAAAAAAAAATGGGACCCGAGGACCAAAATTGGGTTCCCAGGTCGAAGACAGGGCAACCGGACAAGAAACGACCTCTAAGGCTCGAAATGAGTCCCGACGACTAAAACTTGACAAGAAGCACCCATCAGGCACCCAACTCGACACCCATGGGATGCCGACCCACCCGGGCTTCCACCTAGACACACCTTGGCACCCACCCACCCTCGCACCCAACCTCGCACCCAACTTAGCACCTTTGAACCCACATTGGCACTCACCCTGACCCTGGCACCTTGGAACCCACATTGGCACTCACCTTGACCCTGGCACCCACCTTTGCACTCACCTTGGGACCCACCCTGGCTCCCACCTCGGCACCCACCCAGACACCCACCTTGGTTCCTTGGCACCCACCTTGGATCCTTGGCACCCACCCCGACACCCACCTTGGCACGCAACTTGGCTACTTGCCACCCACCTTGGCTCCTTGACGCCCACCCCGACAACCACCCCGTGACCTACCCTGGCTAGGGTTGGTGCACACCCACCCTGGTGCCCACCTTGGCACCCACCCTATGACCCACCTTGGCACGCACCTTAGTACCCACCCCGTTACCCACCCTAGGACCCACCCCGTGACCCACCTTGGCCAGGGTGGGTGCCTTGGTGCGCACAACTTGCCTGGGCTGCACACCAGGGCGGGCTCAAGATGGCACCCGCGTTCCGTTTTTTTCACTATCTTTCAAAACGGAAATTTTAAAATCTCATTTTTTTCTTTTTTTTGCCTTTTCTGGAAATTAGTGAAGGCAGCGCATCAAAGGTGCGCAATGCTGGTGCGAACCCGGGAGCGCTCCGATGTGTGCTCCAAGGTGCGGCGTGCACGAAGTCCGAGCCCGGTTTGCCCCGGGTGCGCACCTCGCGTGCACCTTCGCCGGGGTGAGCACCTTGGCTGGGTTGCGCGCCCTGGTGCGTACCAAGGAGCGCTCTGAAGTGTGCTCCAAGGTGCGGCGTGCACGAAGTCGGAGCCCGGTTTGCCCCGGGTGTGCACCTCGGGTGCGCACCTCGCGTGCACCTTCGCTGCGGTGGGCACCTTGGCTGGGTTGCGCGCCTTGGTGGGCACCATGCAGTGCACGAAGTCGGAGCCCGGTTTGCCCCGGGCGCGCACCTCCGCCAGGGTGGGCACCTTGGTGCGCACAACTTGCCTGGGCTGCGCATCAGGAAGGGCTCAAGATGGCACCCGCGTTCCGTTTTTTTCACTATCTTTCAGAACGGAAATTTTAAAATATCGTTTTTTTTTGCCTTTTCTGGAAATTAGTGAAGGCAGCGCATCAAAGGTGCGCAACGCTGGTGCGAACCTGGGAGCGCTCCGATGTGTGCTCCAAGGTGCGGCGTGCACGAAGTCGGAGCCCGGTTTGCCTCGGGTGCGCCCTGGTGGGCACCATGGTGCGCACCAAGGAGCGCTCCGAAGTGTGCTCCAAGGTGCGGCCTGCACGAAGTCGGAGCCCGGTTTGCCCCGGGTGTGCACCTCGGGTGGGCACCTTGGTGCGCATGCCTTGCCTGGGCTGCGCACCAGGGCGGGCTCAAGATGGCACCCGCGTTCCTTTTTTTTCACTATCTTTCAAAACGGAAATTTTAAAATCTCATTTTTTTTTGCCTTTTTCTGGAAATTAGTGAAGGCAGCGCATCAAAGGTGCGCACCTCGCTGCCCACCACGGTGCGCAACGCCGGTGGGCACCCGGGAGTGCTTCGAAGTGTGCTCCAAGGTGCTGCGTGCACGTTGTCGGAGCCCGGTTTGCCCCGGGTGCGCACCTCGCGTGCACCTTCGTCGGGGTGGGCACCTTGGCTTGGTTTGCCCCGGCTGCGCTCCGAAGCGGGGTTATTGGAGCGCCGCCTCTTTTTTTGTCGGAGCGTTTGGTGGGGTTTCTCGCATTGGCTCTTCCGAGGCCCGGTTGCCACCCTGGCGCGCACGAAGTCGGAAGTAGGGTTAATTGCCCGGGTGCGCACCTTTGCCAGGGTGGCACCTTACCTGGGCTGCGCACCAGGGCGGGCTCAAGATGGCACGCGCGTTCCGTTTTTTTCACTATCTTTCAAAACGGAAATTTTAAAATCTCCTTTTTTTTTTGCCTTTTCTGGAAATTAGTGAAGGCAGCGCATCAAAGGTGCGCACCTCGCTGCCCACCTTGGTGTGCTCTGAGGTGCGCACCCGGGAGCGCTACGAAGTGTGCTCCAAGGTGCGGCGTGCACGTTGTCGGAGCCCGGTTTGCCCCGGGTGCGCACCTCGCCTGCACCTTGGCCGGGGTGGGCACCTTGGCTGGGTTTGCCCAGGGTGCGCTCCGAAGCGGGGTTACTGGAGCGCCCCCTCTTTTTTTGTCAGAGAGTTTGGTGGGGTTTCTCGCATTGGCTCTTCCCAGGCCCGGTTGTTGGGTGCGCTCCCACCCTGGCGCGCGCGAAGTTGGAAGTTGGGTTAATTGCCCGGGCGCGCACCTTCGCCAGGGTGGGCACCTTGGTGCGCAAACCTTGGCTGGGCTGCGCACCAGGGCGGGCTCAAGATGGCACCAGCATTCCCTTTTTCTCACTATCTTTCAAAACGGAAATTTTAAAATCTCGTTTTTTTTTTGCCTTTTATGGAAATTAGTGAAGGCATCGCATCAAAGGTGCGCACCTCGCTGCCCACCTTGGTGTGCTCCGAGGTGCCCACCACGGTGCGCAACGCCGGTGCGAACCCGGGAGCGCCCCGATGTGTGCTCCAAGGTGCGGCGTGCACGAAGTCGGACCCCGGTTTGCCCCGGGTGCGCACCTCGCGTGCACCTTGGTGCGCACACCTTGGCTGGGTTGCGCGGCCTGGTGGGCACCATGGTGCGCACCAAGGAGCGCTCCGAAGTGTGCTCCAAGGTGCGGCGTGCACGAAGTCGGAGCCCGGTTTGCCCCGGGTGCGCACCTTCGCCGCGGTGGGCACCATGGCGTGCACGAAGTCGGAGCCCGGTTTGCCCCGGGTGCGCACCTCGCGTGCACCTTCGCCGGGGTGGGCACCTCGGCTGGGTTGCGCGCCCTGGTGCGCACCAAGGAGCGCTCTGAAGTGTGCTCCAAGGTGCGGCGTGCACGAAGTCGGAGCCCGGTTTGCCCCGGGTGTGCACCTCGCGTGCACCTTCGCTGCGGTGGGCACCTTGGCTGGGTTGCGCGCCTTGGTGGGCACCATGCAGTGCACGAAGTCGGAGCCCGGTTTGCCCCGGGCGCGCACCTCCGCCAGGGTGGGCACCTTGGTGCGCACAACTTGCCTGGGCTGCGCACCAGGAAGGGCTCAAGATGGCACCCGCGTTCCGTTTTTTTCACTATCTTTCAGAACGGAAATTTTAAAATATCGTTTTTTTTTGCCTTTTCTGGAAATTAGTGAAGGCAGCGCATCAAAGGTGCGCAACGCTGGTGCGAACCTGGGAGCGCTCCGATGTGTGCTCCAAGGTGCGGCGTGCACGAAGTCGGACCCCGGTTTGCCCCGGGTGCGCACCTCGCGTGCACCTTGGTGCGCACACCTTGGCTGGGTTGCGCGCCCTGGTGGGCACCATGGTGCGCACCAAGGAGCGCTCCGAAGTGTGCTCCAAGGTGCGGCGTGCACGAAGTCGGAGCCCGGTTTGCCCCGGGTGCGCACCTCGCGTGCACCTTCGCCGCGGTGGGCACCATGGCGTGCACGAAGTCGGAGCCCGGTTTGCCCCGGGTGCGCACCTCGCGTGCACCTTCGCCGGGGTGGGCACCTTAGTGTGCAGACCTTGGCTGGGTTGCGCGCCCTGGTGGGCACCATGGTGCGCACCAAGGAGCGCTCCGAAGTGTGCTCCAAGGTGCGGCCTGCACGAAGTCGGAGCCCGGTTTGCCCCGGGTGTGCACCTCGGGTGGGCACCTTGGTGCGCATGCCTTGCCTGGGCTGCGCACCAGGGCGGGCTCAAGATGGCACCCGCGTTCCTTTTTTTTCACTATCTTTCAAAACGGAAATTTTAAAATCTCATTTTTTTTTGCCTTTTTCTGGAAATTAGTGAAGGCAGCGCATCAAAGGTGCGCACCTCGCTGCCCACCACGGTGCGCAACGCCGGTGGGCACCCGGGAGTGCTTCGAAGTGTGCTCCAAGGTGCTGCGTGCACGTTGTCGGAGCCCGGTTTGCCCCGGGTGCGCACCTCGCGTGCACCTTCGTCGGGGTGGGCACCTTGGCTGGGTTTGCCCCGGCTGCGCTCCGAAGCGGGGTTATTGGAGCGCCGCCTCTTTTTTTGTCGGAGCGTTTGGTGGGGTTTCTCGCATTGGCTCTTCCGAGGCCCGGTTGCCACCCTGGCGCGCACGAAGTCGGAAGTAGGGTTAATTGCCCGGGTGCGCACCTTTGCCAGGGTGGGCACCTTACCTGGGCTGCGCACCAGGGCGGGCTCAAGATGGCACGCGCGTTCCGTTTTTTTCACTATCTTTCAAAACGGAAATTTTAAAATCTCCTTTTTTTTTTGCCTTTTCTGGAAATTAGTGAAGGCAGCGCATCAAAGGTGCGCACCTCGCTGCCCACCTTGGTGTGCTCTGAGGTGCGCACCCGGGAGCGCTACGAAGTGTGCTCCAAGGTGCGGCGTGCACGTTGTCGGAGCCCGGTTTGCCCCGGGTGCGCACCTCGCCTGCACCTTGGCCGGGGTGGGCACCTTGGCTGGGTTTGCCCAGGGTGCGCTCCGAAGCGGGGTTACTGGAGCGCCCCCTCTTTTTTTGTCAGAGCGTTTGGTGGGGTTTCTCGCATTGGCTCTTCCCAGGCCCGGTTGTTGGGTGCGCTCCCACCCTGGCGCGCGCGAAGTTGGAAGTTGGGTTAATTGCCCGGGCGCGCACCTTCGCCAGGGTGGGCACCTTGGTGCGCACACCTTGGCTGGGCTGCGCACCAGGGCGGGCTCAAGATGGCACCAGCATTCCCTTTTTCTCACTATCTTTCAAAACGGAAATTTTAAAATCTCGTTTTTTTTTTGCCTTTTATGGAAATTAGTGAAGGCATCGCATCAAAGGTGCGCACCTCGCTGCCCACCTTGGTGTGCTCCGAGGTGCCCACCACGGTGCGCAACGCCGGTGCGAACCCGGGAGCGCCCCGATGTGTGCTCCAAGGTGCGGCGTGCACGAAGTCGGACCCCGGTTTGCCCCGGGTGCGCACCTCGCGTGCACCTTGGTGCGCACACCTTGGCTGGGTTGCGCGGCCTGGTGGGCACCATGGTGCGCACCAAGGAGCGCTCCGAAGTGTGCTCCAAGGTGCGGCGTGCACGAAGTCGGAGCCCGGTTTGCCCCCGGGTGCGCACCTTCGCCGCGGTGGGCACCATGGCGTGCACGAAGTCGGAGCCCGGTTTGCCCCGGGTGCGCACCTCGCGTGCACCTTCGCCGGGGTGGGCACCCTCGGCTGGGTTGCGCGCCCCCTGGTGCGCACCAAGGAGCGCTCTGAAAGTGTGCTCCAAGGTGCGGCGTGCACGAAGTCGGAGCCCGGTTTGCCCCGGGTGTGCACCTCGCGTGCACCTTCGCTGCGGTGGGCACCTTGGCTGGGTTGCGCGCCTTGGTGGGCACCATAGCGCTCCGAAGTGTGCTCCAAGGTGCGGCGTGCACGAAGTCGGAGCCCGGTTTGCCCCGGGTGCGCACCTCGCGTGCACCTTCGGCGGGGTTGCGCGCCCTGGTGGGCACCATGGTGCGCACCAAGGAGCGCTCCGAAGTGTGCTCCAAGGTGCGGCGTGCACGAAGTCGGAGCCCGGTTTGCCCCGGGTGCGCACCTCGCGTGCACCTTCGCCGCGGTGGGCACCATGGCGTGCACGAAGTCGGAGCCCGGTTTGCCCCGGGTGCGCACCTCGCGTGCACCTTCGCCGGGGTGGGCACCTCGGCTGGGTTGCGCGCCCTGGTGCGCACCAAGGAGCGCTCCGAAGTGTGCTCCAAGGTGCGGCGTGCACGAAGTCGGAGCCCGGTTTGCCCCGGGTGCGCACCTCGCGTGCACCTTCGCCAGGGTGGGCACCTCGGTGCGCACACCTTCTCAATGTTTTCTTGCCTTTTCTGGAAATTGGTGAAGGCAGCGCATCAAAGGTGCGCACCTCGGTGTGCTCCGAGGTGCGAACCCGAGAGCGCTCCGAGGTGCCCACGAAGTCGAAAGTCGGGTTAATTGCATTGTTTTCCCCGGGTGCGCTCCGAGGTGCGCAACATCGGCGCGCACCAAGGAGGGCTCCGAAGTGTGCTCCAAGGTGCGCACGATGGCGTGCACCTCTGGTGCGCACGATTCGGAGCTCGGTTTGACCGGGGTGCGCACACCTTGGCTGGGTTGCGCACCTTTTGTGCGCTCCAAGGTGCGCACGAAGTCGGAGCTCGGTTTGCCCCGGGTGCGCACCTTCGCCAGGGTGCGCACCTTGATGCGCACGCCTTGGCTGGGCTGCGCACCTTGGTGGGCGCCATGGTGCGCACCTTTCGTGCGCTCCAAGGTGCGCACGAAGTCGGAGCTCGGTTTGCCCCGGGTGCGCACCTTGGTGGGCGCCATGGTGCACTCCGAGGTGCCCAAGATTGGTGCGCACCAAGGAGCGCTCCGAAGTGCGCTCCAAGGTGCGCGCGAAGTCGAAAGTTGGGTTAATTGTCCGGTTTGCCTCGGGTGCGCACCTTGCGTGCACCTTCGCCAGGGTGGGCGCCTTGGTGCGCACACCTTGGCTGGGCTGCGCACACCTTGGCACCCGCGTTTCCTTCATTTTAAATTTTTTTTTTTTACAATCTCTCAAGTGGGAAATTCTATAATCTCAACTTTTTTTGCCTTTTCAGGAAACTTTTGAATGGAGCGCATCATTGGTGCGCTCCGAAGTGTGCTCCAAAGCTCTCTCCAGCTGCGTGCACCTGCCCCGGCCGCGCACCCGACCCCGCCCAGCTTCGCTCACCTGTCCCGGGCGTCTGGTGCGGAACCTTAGAGTAAGAAACATCACCGTGCACCTTGGCCAACGTGCGCGACTCGACCGAGCGCGCACTGGCCGAGGTGCACACCGATTTCACCTGGGTGCGCGCGCAGCACCTCGGGCGCACCGGGGTGCGCGCACAACGCCCGGGTTGCACCGTGGCCTGTGTGCTCGGGGCGCCTCGGGTGCGCGCTCGGTGTCGCCCCCGCGCGCGCGGTAGTGCGGGCAGCGCACCCCGGCCCGGCCCGGCCCCGACGAGAACGCAAACGGGCAAAAGGTTTATTCAAATAGCATTGCGACGCCCGGCGAAAAACTAAAAAAGGGTGCAACACCGGGACTTCCCGGGAGGTCACCCATCCCAGTACTACTCCGGCCCAAGCGCGCTTAACTGCGGAGTTCTGATGGGATCCGGTGCACTAACGCTGGTATGATCGCACCCGTTATGAGCTTGTCGCAGTGTGTACTTAGCAAACCGCGACCCACGTGCGAATCCACCCCGGCCACCCACCCCCGTCGAGGTGCACACCCTCCCTCGCGAAGTGCGCCCCGTTCGCCAAGTGTGAGCCCTGCCCGGGTGCGCGCACCTTGCTAGGGCGTCGGGTGTGCACCCGGCCCGGCCTACGTGCGTGCACCTGGAGGGGGCGTCGTGTGCGTGCAGTGTCCCGTCTGCAACGCGGTGCCCACACACCACCTCGGGCGCAACGACCTGCGCTCACATGTGGGCCGAGTGCACCTTGGTGCATGTTCGGGGCGCCTCGGGTGCACGCTCGATCTTGCCCCGGTGCACCAAGGCGCTCGGTTTGCCCCGGGTGCGCACTTGGTGCAAGGTGGGCACCCAAAATAGGGATCAAGCACCAAAACACAAGTTTCGGGATGCAAAATGGGACCCAAGGACCACAAATGCGTTCCAAGACCCATGATGGGTCCACGAGAACAAAAATGTGTTCCGAGACTTAATAAACAAATATTGGGTTTTAGGAGAAGAAACATGCTCTGATGCCCAAAACGAGAATCGACCCCGAAAAGGCCACAGGCCAAAAGTGGGATGCGAGACAAAAAAAAATGGGACCCGAGGACCAAAATTGGGTTCCCAGGTCGAAGACAGGGCAACCGGACAAGAAACGACCTCTAAGGCTCGAAATGAGTCCCGACGACTAAAACTTGACAAGAAGCACCCATCAGGCACCCAACTCGACACCCATGGGATGCCGACCCACCCGGGCTTCCACCTAGCACACCTTGGCACCCACCCACCCTCGCACCCAACCTCGCACCCAACTTAGCACCTTTGAACCCACATTGGCACTCACCCTGACCCTGGCACCTTGGAACCCACATTGGCACTCACCTTGACCCTGGCACCCACCTTTGCACTCACCTTGGGACCCACCCTGGCTCCCACCTCGGCACCCACCCAGACACCCACCTTGGTTCCTTGGCACCCACCTTGGATCCTTGGCACCCACCCCGACACCCACCTTGGCACGCAACTTGGCTACTTGCCACCCACCTTGGCTCCTTGACGCCCACCCCGACAACCACCCCGTGACCTACCCTGGCTAGGGTTGGTGCACACCCACCCTGGTGCCCACCTTGGCACCCACCCTATGACCCACCTTGGCACGCACCTTAGTACCCACCCCGTTACCCACCCTAGGACCCACCCCGTGACCCACCTTGGCCAGGGTGGGTGCCTTGGTGCGCACAACTTGCCTGGGCTGCACACCAGGGCGGGCTCAAGATGGCACCCGCGTTCCGTTTTTTTCACTATCTTTCAAAACGGAAATTTTAAAATCTCATTTTTTTCTTTTTTTTGCCTTTTCTGGAAATTAGTGAAGGCAGCGCATCAAAGGTGCGCAATGCTGGTGCGAACCCGGGAGCGCTCCGATGTGTGCTCCAAGGTGCGGCGTGCACGAAGTCCGAGCCCGGTTTGCCCCGGGTGCGCACCTCGCGTGCACCTTCGCCGGGGTGAGCACCTTGGCTGGGTTGCGCGCCCTGGTGCGTACCAAGGAGCGCTCTGAAGTGTGCTCCAAGGTGCGGCGTGCACGAAGTCGGAGCCCGGTTTGCCCCGGGTGTGCACCTCGGGTGCGCACCTCGCGTGCACCTTCGCTGCGGTGGGCACCTTGGCTGGGTTGCGCGCCTTGGTGGGCACCATGCAGTGCACGAAGTCGGAGCCCGGTTTGCCCCGGGCGCGCACCTCCGCCAGGGTGGGCACCTTGGTGCGCACAACTTGCCTGGGCTGCGCATCAGGAAGGGCTCAAGATGGCACCCGCGTTCCGTTTTTTTCACTATCTTTCAGAACGGAAATTTTAAAATATCGTTTTTTTTTGCCTTTTCTGGAAATTAGTGAAGGCAGCGCATCAAAGGTGCGCAACGCTGGTGCGAACCTGGGAGCGCTCCGATGTGTGCTCCAAGGTGCGGCGTGCACGAAGTCGGAGCCCGGTTTGCCTCGGGTGCGCCCTGGTGGGCACCATGGTGCGCACCAAGGAGCGCTCCGAAGTGTGCTCCAAGGTGCGGCCTGCACGAAGTCGGAGCCCGGTTTGCCCCGGGTGTGCACCTCGGGTGGGCACCTTGGTGCGCATGCCTTGCCTGGGCTGCGCACCAGGGCGGGCTCAAGATGGCACCCGCGTTCCTTTTTTTTCACTATCTTTCAAAACGGAAATTTTAAAATCTCATTTTTTTTTGCCTTTTTCTGGAAATTAGTGAAGGCAGCGCATCAAAGGTGCGCACCTCGCTGCCCACCACGGTGCGCAACGCCGGTGGGCACCCGGGAGTGCTTCGAAGTGTGCTCCAAGGTGCTGCGTGCACGTTGTCGGAGCCCGGTTTGCCCCGGGTGCGCACCTCGCGTGCACCTTCGTCGGGGTGGGCACCTTGGCTTGGTTTGCCCCGGCTGCGCTCCGAAGCGGGGTTATTGGAGCGCCGCCTCTTTTTTTGTCGGAGCGTTTGGTGGGGTTTCTCGCATTGGCTCTTCCGAGGCCCGGTTGCCACCCTGGCGCGCACGAAGTCGGAAGTAGGGTTAATTGCCCGGGTGCGCACCTTTGCCAGGGTGGCACCTTACCTGGGCTGCGCACCAGGGCGGGCTCAAGATGGCACGCGCGTTCCGTTTTTTTCACTATCTTTCAAAACGGAAATTTTAAAATCTCCTTTTTTTTTTGCCTTTTCTGGAAATTAGTGAAGGCAGCGCATCAAAGGTGCGCACCTCGCTGCCCACCTTGGTGTGCTCTGAGGTGCGCACCCGGGAGCGCTACGAAGTGTGCTCCAAGGTGCGGCGTGCACGTTGTCGGAGCCCGGTTTGCCCCGGGTGCGCACCTCGCCTGCACCTTGGCCGGGGTGGGCACCTTGGCTGGGTTTGCCCAGGGTGCGCTCCGAAGCGGGGTTACTGGAGCGCCCCCTCTTTTTTTGTCAGAGAGTTTGGTGGGGTTTCTCGCATTGGCTCTTCCCAGGCCCGGTTGTTGGGTGCGCTCCCACCCTGGCGCGCGCGAAGTTGGAAGTTGGGTTAATTGCCCGGGCGCGCACCTTCGCCAGGGTGGGCACCTTGGTGCGCAAACCTTGGCTGGGCTGCGCACCAGGGCGGGCTCAAGATGGCACCAGCATTCCCTTTTTCTCACTATCTTTCAAAACGGAAATTTTAAAATCTCGTTTTTTTTTTGCCTTTTATGGAAATTAGTGAAGGCATCGCATCAAAGGTGCGCACCTCGCTGCCCACCTTGGTGTGCTCCGAGGTGCCCACCACGGTGCGCAACGCCGGTGCGAACCCGGGAGCGCCCCGATGTGTGCTCCAAGGTGCGGCGTGCACGAAGTCGGACCCCGGTTTGCCCCGGGTGCGCACCTCGCGTGCACCTTGGTGCGCACACCTTGGCTGGGTTGCGCGGCCTGGTGGGCACCATGGTGCGCACCAAGGAGCGCTCCGAAGTGTGCTCCAAGGTGCGGCGTGCACGAAGTCGGAGCCCGGTTTGCCCCGGGTGCGCACCTTCGCCGCGGTGGGCACCATGGCGTGCACGAAGTCGGAGCCCGGTTTGCCCCGGGTGCGCACCTCGCGTGCACCTTCGCCGGGGTGGGCACCTCGGCTGGGTTGCGCGCCCTGGTGCGCACCAAGGAGCGCTCTGAAGTGTGCTCCAAGGTGCGGCGTGCACGAAGTCGGAGCCCGGTTTGCCCCGGGTGTGCACCTCGCGTGCACCTTCGCTGCGGTGGGCACCTTGGCTGGGTTGCGCGCCTTGGTGGGCACCATGCAGTGCACGAAGTCGGAGCCCGGTTTGCCCCGGGCGCGCACCTCCGCCAGGGTGGGCACCTTGGTGCGCACAACTTGCCTGGGCTGCGCACCAGGAAGGGCTCAAGATGGCACCCGCGTTCCGTTTTTTTCACTATCTTTCAGAACGGAAATTTTAAAATATCGTTTTTTTTTGCCTTTTCTGGAAATTAGTGAAGGCAGCGCATCAAAGGTGCGCAACGCTGGTGCGAACCTGGGAGCGCTCCGATGTGTGCTCCAAGGTGCGGCGTGCACGAAGTCGGACCCCGGTTTGCCCCGGGTGCGCACCTCGCGTGCACCTTGGTGCGCACACCTTGGCTGGGTTGCGCGCCCTGGTGGGCACCATGGTGCGCACCAAGGAGCGCTCCGAAGTGTGCTCCAAGGTGCGGCGTGCACGAAGTCGGAGCCCGGTTTGCCCCGGGTGCGCACCTCGCGTGCACCTTCGCCGCGGTGGGCACCATGGCGTGCACGAAGTCGGAGCCCGGTTTGCCCCGGGTGCGCACCTCGCGTGCACCTTCGCCGGGGTGGGCACCTTTGTGTGCAGACCTTGGCTGGGTTGCGCGCCCTGGTGGGCACCATGGTGCGCACCAAGGAGCGCTCCGAAGTGTGCTCCAAGGTGCGGCCTGCACGAAGTCGGAGCCCGGTTTGCCCCGGGTGTGCACCTCGGGTGGGCACCTTGGTGCGCATGCCTTGCCTGGGCTGCGCACCAGGGCGGGCTCAAGATGGCACCCGCGTTCCTTTTTTTTCACTATCTTTCAAAACGGAAATTTTAAAATCTCATTTTTTTTTGCCTTTTTCTGGAAATTAGTGAAGGCAGCGCATCAAAGGTGCGCACCTCGCTGCCCACCACGGTGCGCAACGCCGGTGGGCACCCGGGAGTGCTTCGAAGTGTGCTCCAAGGTGCTGCGTGCACGTTGTCGGAGCCCGGTTTGCCCCGGGTGCGCACCTCGCGTGCACCTTCGTCGGGGTGGGCACCTTGGCTGGGTTTGCCCCGGCTGCGCTCCGAAGCGGGGTTATTGGAGCGCCGCCTCTTTTTTTGTCGGAGCGTTTGGTGGGGTTTCTCGCATTGGCTCTTCCGAGGCCCGGTTGCCACCCTGGCGCGCACGAAGTCGGAAGTAGGGTTAATTGCCCGGGTGCGCACCTTTGCCAGGGTGGGCACCTTACCTGGGCTGCGCACCAGGGCGGGCTCAAGATGGCACGCGCGTTCCGTTTTTTTCACTATCTTTCAAAACGGAAATTTTAAAATCTCCTTTTTTTTTTGCCTTTTCTGGAAATTAGTGAAGGCAGCGCATCAAAGGTGCGCACCTCGCTGCCCACCTTGGTGTGCTCTGAGGTGCGCACCCGGGAGCGCTACGAAGTGTGCTCCAAGGTGCGGCGTGCACGTTGTCGGAGCCCGGTTTGCCCCGGGTGCGCACCTCGCCTGCACCTTGGCCGGGGTGGGCACCTTGGCTGGGTTTGCCCAGGGTGCGCTCCGAAGCGGGGTTACTGGAGCGCCCCCTCTTTTTTTGTCAGAGCGTTTGGTGGGGTTTCTCGCATTGGCTCTTCCCAGGCCCGGTTGTTGGGTGCGCTCCCACCCTGGCGCGCGCGAAGTTGGAAGTTGGGTTAATTGCCCGGGCGCGCACCTTCGCCAGGGTGGGCACCTTGGTGCGCACACCTTGGCTGGGCTGCGCACCAGGGCGGGCTCAAGATGGCACCAGCATTCCCTTTTTCTCACTATCTTTCAAAACGGAAATTTTAAAATCTCGTTTTTTTTTTGCCTTTTATGGAAATTAGTGAAGGCATCGCATCAAAGGTGCGCACCTCGCTGCCCACCTTGGTGTGCTCCGAGGTGCCCACCACGGTGCGCAACGCCGGTGCGAACCCGGGAGCGCCCCGATGTGTGCTCCAAGGTGCGGCGTGCACGAAGTCGGACCCCGGTTTGCCCCGGGTGCGCACCTCGCGTGCACCTTGGTGCGCACACCTTGGCTGGGTTGCGCGGCCTGGTGGGCACCATGGTGCGCACCAAGGAGCGCTCCGAAGTGTGCTCCAAGGTGCGGCGTGCACGAAGTCGGAGCCCGGTTTGCCCCGGGTACGCACCTCGCGTGCACCTTCGCCGGGGTGGGCACCTCGGCTGGGTTGCGCGCCCTGGTGCGCACCAAGGAGCGCTCCGAAGTGTGCTCCAAGGTGCGGCGTGCACGAAGTCGGAGCCCGGTTTGCCCCGGGTGCGCACCTTCGCCGCGGTGCGCACCATGGCGTGCACGAAGTCGGAGCCCGGTTTGCCCCGGGTGCGCACCTCGCGTGCACCTTCGGCGGGGTTGCGCGCCCTGGTGGGCACCATGGTGCGCACCAAGGAGCGCTCCGAAGTGTGCTCCAAGGTGCGGCGTGCACGAAGTCGGAGCCCGGTTTGCCCCGGGTGCGCACCTCGCGTGCACCTTCGGCGGGGTTGCGCGCCCTGGTGGGCACCATGGTGCGCACCAAGGAGCGCTCCGAAGTGTGCTCCAAGGTGCGGCGTGCACGAAGTCGGAGCCCGGTTTGCCCCGGGTGCGCACCTCGCGTGCACCTTCGCCGCGGTGGGCACCATGGCGTGCACGAAGTCGGAGCCCGGTTTGCCCCGGGTGCGCACCTCGCGTGCACCTTCGCCGGGGTGGGCACCTCGGCTGGGTTGCGCGCCCTGGTGCGCACCAAGGAGCGCTCCGAAGTGTGCTCCAAGGTGCGGCGTGCACGAAGTCGGAGCCCGGTTTGCCCCGGGTGCGCACCTCGCGTGCACCTTCGCCAGGGTGGGCACCTCGGTGCGCACACCTTCTCAATGTTTTCTTGCCTTTTCTGGAAATTGGTGAAGGCAGCGCATCAAAGGTGCGCACCTCGGTGTGCTCCGAGGTGCGAACCCGAGAGCGCTCCGAGGTGCCCACGAAGTCGAAAGTCGGGTTAATTGCATTGTTTTCCCCGGGTGCGCTCCGAGGTGCGCAACATCGGCGCGCACCAAGGAGGGCTCCGAAGTGTGCTCCAAGGTGCGCACGATGGCGTGCACCTCTGGTGCGCACGATTCGGAGCTCGGTTTGACCGGGGTGCGCACACCTTGGCTGGGTTGCGCACCTTTTGTGCGCTCCAAGGTGCGCACGAAGTCGGAGCTCGGTTTGCCCCGGGTGCGCACCTTCGCCAGGGTGCGCACCTTGATGCGCACGCCTTGGCTGGGCTGCGCACCTTGGTGGGCGCCATGGTGCGCACCTTTCGTGCGCTCCAAGGTGCGCACGAAGTCGGAGCTCGGTTTGCCCCGGGTGCGCACCTTGGTGGGCGCCATGGTGCACTCCGAGGTGCCCAAGATTGGTGCGCACCAAGGAGCGCTCCGAAGTGCGCTCCAAGGTGCGCGCGAAGTCGAAAGTTGGGTTAATTGTCCGGTTTGCCTCGGGTGCGCACCTTGCGTGCACCTTCGCCAGGGTGGGCGCCTTGGTGCGCACACCTTGGCTGGGCTGCGCACACCTTGGCACCCGCGTTTCCTTCATTTTAAATTTTTTTTTTTTACAATCTCTCAAGTGGGAAATTCTATAATCTCAACTTTTTTTGCCTTTTCAGGAAACTTTTGAATGGAGCGCATCATTGGTGCGCTCCGAAGTGTGCTCCAAAGCTCTCTCCAGCTGCGTGCACCTGCCCCGGCCGCGCACCCGGCCCCGCCCAGCTTCGCTCACCTGTCCCGGGCGTCTGGTGCGGAACCTTAGAGTAAGAAACATCACCGTGCACCTTGGCCAACGTGCGCGACTCGACCGAGCGCGCACTGGCCGAGGTGCACACCGATTTCACCTGGGTGCGCGCGCAGCACCTCGGGCGCACCGGGGTGCGCGCACAACGCCCGGGTTGCACCGTGGCCTGTGTGCTCGGGGCGCCTCGGGTGCGCGCTCGGTGTCGCCCCCGCGCGCGCGGTAGTGCGGGCAGCGCACCCCGGCCCGGCCCGGCCCCGACGAGAACGCAAACGGGCAAAAGGTTTATTCAAATAGCATTGCGACGCCCGGCGAAAAACTAAAAAAGGGTGCAACACCGGGACTTCCCGGGAGGTCACCCATCCCAGTACTACTCCGGCCCAAGCGCGCTTAACTGCGGAGTTCTGATGGGATCCGGTGCACTAACGCTGGTATGATCGCACCCGTTATGAGCTTGTCGCAGTGTGTACTTAGCAAACCGCGACCCACGTGCGAATCCACCCCGGCCACCCACCCCCGTCGAGGTGCACACCCTCCCTCGCGAAGTGCGCCCCGTTCGCCAAGTGTGAGCCCTGCCCGGGTGCGCGCACCTTGCTAGGGCGTCGGGTGTGCACCCGGCCCGGCCTACGTGCGTGCACCTGGAGGGGGCGTCGTGTGCGTGCAGTGTCCCGTCTGCAACGCGGTGCCCACACACCACCTCGGGCGCAACGACCTGCGCTCACATGTGGGCCGAGTGCACCTTGGTGCATGTTCGGGGCGCCTCGGGTGCACGCTCGATCTTGCCCCGGTGCACCAAGGCGCTCGGTTTGCCCCGGGTGCGCACTTGGTGCAAGGTGGGCACCCAAAATAGGGATCAAGCACCAAAACACAAGTTTCGGGATGCAAAATGGGACCCAAGGACCACAAATGCGTTCCAAGACCCATGATGGGTCCACGAGAACAAAAATGTGTTCCGAGACTTAATAAACAAATATTGGGTTTTAGGAGAAGAAACATGCTCTGATGCCCAAAACGAGAATCGACCCCGAAAAGGCCACAGGCCAAAAGTGGGATGCGAGACAAAAAAAAATGGGACCCGAGGACCAAAATTGGGTTCCCAGGTCGAAGACAGGGCAACCGGACAAGAAACGACCTCTAAGGCTCGAAATGAGTCCCGACGACTAAAACTTGACAAGAAGCACCCATCAGGCACCCAACTCGACACCCATGGGATGCCGACCCACCCGGGCTTCCACCTAGCACACCTTGGCACCCACCCACCCTCGCACCCAACCTCGCACCCAACTTAGCACCTTTGAACCCACATTGGCACTCACCCTGACCCTGGCACCTTGGAACCCACATTGGCACTCACCTTGACCCTGGCACCCACCTTTGCACTCACCTTGGGACCCACCCTGGCTCCCACCTCGGCACCCACCCAGACACCCACCTTGGTTCCTTGGCACCCACCTTGGATCCTTGGCACCCACCCCGACACCCACCTTGGCACGCAACTTGGCTACTTGCCACCCACCTTGGCTCCTTGACGCCCACCCCGACAACCACCCCGTGACCTACCCTGGCTAGGGTTGGTGCACACCCACCCTGGTGCCCACCTTGGCACCCACCCTATGACCCACCTTGGCACGCACCTTAGTACCCACCCCGTTACCCACCCTAGGACCCACCCCGTGACCCACCTTGGCCAGGGTGGGTGCCTTGGTGCGCACAACTTGCCTGGGCTGCACACCAGGGCGGGCTCAAGATGGCACCCGCGTTCCGTTTTTTTCACTATCTTTCAAAACGGAAATTTTAAAATCTCATTTTTTTCTTTTTTTTGCCTTTTCTGGAAATTAGTGAAGGCAGCGCATCAAAGGTGCGCAATGCTGGTGCGAACCCGGGAGCGCTCCGATGTGTGCTCCAAGGTGCGGCGTGCACGAAGTCCGAGCCCGGTTTGCCCCGGGTGCGCACCTCGCGTGCACCTTCGCCGGGGTGAGCACCTTGGCTGGGTTGCGCGCCCTGGTGCGTACCAAGGAGCGCTCTGAAGTGTGCTCCAAGGTGCGGCGTGCACGAAGTCGGAGCCCGGTTTGCCCCGGGTGTGCACCTCGGGTGCGCACCTCGCGTGCACCTTCGCTGCGGTGGGCACCTTGGCTGGGTTGCGCGCCTTGGTGGGCACCATGCAGTGCACGAAGTCGGAGCCCGGTTTGCCCCGGGCGCGCACCTCCGCCAGGGTGGGCACCTTGGTGCGCACAACTTGCCTGGGCTGCGCATCAGGAAGGGCTCAAGATGGCACCCGCGTTCCGTTTTTTTCACTATCTTTCAGAACGGAAATTTTAAAATATCGTTTTTTTTTGCCTTTTCTGGAAATTAGTGAAGGCAGCGCATCAAAGGTGCGCAACGCTGGTGCGAACCTGGGAGCGCTCCGATGTGTGCTCCAAGGTGCGGCGTGCACGAAGTCGGACCCCGGTTTGCCTCGGGTGCGCCCTGGTGGGCACCATGGTGCGCACCAAGGAGCGCTCCGAAGTGTGCTCCAAGGTGCGGCCTGCACGAAGTCGGAGCCCGGTTTGCCCCGGGTGTGCACCTCGGGTGGGCACCTTGGTGCGCATGCCTTGCCTGGGCTGCGCACCAGGGCGGGCTCAAGATGGCACCCGCGTTCCTTTTTTTTCACTATCTTTCAAAACGGAAATTTTAAAATCTCATTTTTTTTTGCCTTTTTCTGGAAATTAGTGAAGGCAGCGCATCAAAGGTGCGCACCTCGCTGCCCACCACGGTGCGCAACGCCGGTGGGCACCCGGGAGTGCTTCGAAGTGTGCTCCAAGGTGCTGCGTGCACGTTGTCGGAGCCCGGTTTGCCCCGGGCGCGCACCTCGCGTGCACCTTCGTCGGGGTGGGCACCTTGGCTGGGTTTGCCCCGGCTGCGCTCCGAAGCGGGGTTATTGGAGCGCCGGCTCTTTTTTTGTCGGAGCGTTTGGTGGGGTTTCTCGCATTGGCTCTTCCGAGGCCCGGTTGCCACCCTGGCGCGCACGAAGTCGGAAGTAGGGTTAATTGCCCGGGTGCGCACCTTTGCCAGGGTGGGCACCTTACCTGGGCTGCGCACCAGGGCGGGCTCAAGATGGCACGCGCGTTCCGTTTTTTTCACTATCTTTCAAAACGGAAATTTTAAAATCTCCTTTTTTTTTTGCCTTTTCTGGAAATTAGTGAAGGCAGCGCATCAAAGGTGCGCACCTCGCTGCCCACCTTGGTGTGCTCTGAGGTGCGCACCCGGGAGCGCTACGAAGTGTGCTCCAAGGTGCGGCGTGCACGTTGTCGGAGCCCGGTTTGCCCCGGGTGCGCACCTCGCCTGCACCTTGGCCGGGGTGGGCACCTTGGCTGGGTTTGCCCAGGGTGCGCTCCGAAGCGGGGTTACTGGAGCGCCCCCTCTTTTTTTGTCAGAGCGTTTGGTGGGGTTTCTCGCATTGGCTCTTCCCAGGCCCGGTTGTTGGGTGCGCTCCCACCCTGGCGCGCGCGAAGTTGGAAGTTGGGTTAATTGCCCGGGCGCGCACCTTCGCCAGGGTGGGCACCTTGGTGCGCACACCTTGGCTGGGCTGCGCACCAGGGCGGGCTCAAGATGGCACCAGCATTCCCTTTTTCTCACTATCTTTCAAAACGGAAATTTTAAAATCTCGTTTTTTTTTTGCCTTTTATGGAAATTAGTGAAGGCATCGCATCAAAGGTGCGCACCTCGCTGCCCACCTTGGTGTGCTCCGAGGTGCCCACCACGGTGCGCAACGCCGGTGCGAACCCGGGAGCGCCCCGATGTGTGCTCCAAGGTGCGGCGTGCACGAAGTCGGACCCCGGTTTGCCCCGGGTGCGCACCTCGCGTGCACCTTGGTGCGCACACCTTGGCTGGGTTGCGCGGCCTGGTGGGCACCATGGTGCGCACCAAGGAGCGCTCCGAAGTGTGCTCCAAGGTGCGGCGTGCACGAAGTCGGAGCCCGGTTTGCCCCGGGTACGCACCTCGCGTGCACCTTCGCCGGGGTGGGCACCTCGGCTGGGTTGCGCGCCCTGGTGCGCACCAAGGAGCGCTCCGAAGTGTGCTCCAAGGTGCGGCGTGCACGAAGTCGGAGCCCGGTTTGCCCCGGGTGCGCACCTTCGCCGCGGTGCGCACCATGGCGTGCACGAAGTCGGAGCCCGGTTTGCCCCGGGTGCGCACCTCGCGTGCACCTTCGGCGGGGTTGCGCGCCCTGGTGGGCACCATGGTGCGCACCAAGGAGCGCTCCGAAGTGTGCTCCAAGGTGCGGCGTGCACGAAGTCGGAGCCCGGTTTGCCCCGGGTGCGCACCTCGCGTGCACCTTCGGCGGGGTTGCGCGCCCTGGTGGGCACCATGGTGCGCACCAAGGAGCGCTCCGAAGTGTGCTCCAAGGTGCGGCGTGCACGAAGTCGGAGCCCGGTTTGCCCCGGGTGCGCACCTCGCGTGCACCTTCGCCGCGGTGGGCACCATGGCGTGCACGAAGTCGGAGCCCGGTTTGCCCCGGGTGCGCACCTCGCGTGCACCTTCGCCGGGGTGGGCACCTCGGCTGGGTTGCGCGCCCTGGTGCGCACCAAGGAGCGCTCCGAAGTGTGCTCCAAGGTGCGGCGTGCACGAAGTCGGAGCCCGGTTTGCCCCGGGTGCGCACCTCGCGTGCACCTTCGCCAGGGTGGGCACCTCGGTGCGCACACCTTCTCAATGTTTTCTTGCCTTTTCTGGAAATTGGTGAAGGCAGCGCATCAAAGGTGCGCACCTCGGTGTGCTCCGAGGTGCGAACCCGAGAGCGCTCCGAGGTGCCCACGAAGTCGAAAGTCGGGTTAATTGCATTGTTTTCCCCGGGTGCGCTCCGAGGTGCGCAACATCGGCGCGCACCAAGGAGGGCTCCGAAGTGTGCTCCAAGGTGCGCACGATGGCGTGCACCTCTGGTGCGCACGATTCGGAGCTCGGTTTGACCGGGGTGCGCACACCTTGGCTGGGTTGCGCACCTTTTGTGCGCTCCAAGGTGCGCACGAAGTCGGAGCTCGGTTTGCCCCGGGTGCGCACCTTCGCCAGGGTGCGCACCTTGATGCGCACGCCTTGGCTGGGCTGCGCACCTTGGTGGGCGCCATGGTGCGCACCTTTCGTGCGCTCCAAGGTGCGCACGAAGTCGGAGCTCGGTTTGCCCCGGGTGCGCACCTTGGTGGGCGCCATGGTGCACTCCGAGGTGCCCAAGATTGGTGCGCACCAAGGAGCGCTCCGAAGTGCGCTCCAAGGTGCGCGCGAAGTCGAAAGTTGGGTTAATTGTCCGGTTTGCCTCGGGTGCGCACCTTGCGTGCACCTTCGCCAGGGTGGGCGCCTTGGTGCGCACACCTTGGCTGGGCTGCGCACACCTTGGCACCCGCGTTTCCTTCATTTTAAATTTTTTTTTTTTACAATCTCTCAAGTGGGAAATTCTATAATCTCAACTTTTTTTGCCTTTTCAGGAAACTTTTGAATGGAGCGCATCATTGGTGCGCTCCGAAGTGTGCTCCAAAGCTCTCTCCAGCTGCGTGCACCTGCCCCGGCCGCGCACCCGGCCCCGCCCAGCTTCGCTCACCTGTCCCGGGCGTCTGGTGCGGAACCTTAGAGTAAGAAACATCACCGTGCACCTTGGCCAACGTGCGCGACTCGACCGAGCGCGCACTGGCCGAGGTGCACACCGATTTCACCTGGGTGCGCGCGCAGCACCTCGGGCGCACCGGGGTGCGCGCACAACGCCCGGGTTGCACCGTGGCCTGTGTGCTCGGGGCGCCTCGGGTGCGCGCTCGGTGTCGCCCCCCGCGCGCGCGGTAGTGCGGGCAGCGCACCCCGGCCCGGCCCGGCCCCGACGAGAACGCAAACGGGCAAAAGGTTTATTCAAATAGCATTGCGACGCCCGGCGAAAAACTAAAAAAGGGTGCAACACCGGGACTTCCCGGGAGGTCACCCATCCCAGTACTACTCCGGCCCAAGCGCGCTTAACTGCGGAGTTCTGATGGGATCCGGTGCACTAACGCTGGTATGATCGCACCCGTTATGAGCTTGTCGCAGTGTGTACTTAGCAAACCGCGACCCACGTGCGAATCCACCCCGGCCACCCACCCCCGTCGAGGTGCACACCCTCCCTCGCGAAGTGCGCCCCGTTCGCCAAGTGTGAGCCCTGCCCGGGTGCGCGCACCTTGCTAGGGCGTCGGGTGTGCACCCGGCCCGGCCTACGTGCGTGCACCTGGAGGGGGCGTCGTGTGCGTGCAGTGTCCCGTCTGCAACGCGGTGCCCACACACCACCTCGGGCGCAACGACCTGCGCTCACATGTGGGCCGAGTGCACCTTGGTGCATGTTCGGGGCGCCTCGGGTGCACGCTCGATCTTGCCCCGGTGCACCAAGGCGCTCGGTTTGCCCCGGGTGCGCACTTGGTGCAAGGTGGGCACCCAAAATAGGGATCAAGCACCAAAACACAAGTTTCGGGATGCAAAATGGGACCCAAGGACCACAAATGCGTTCCAAGACCCATGATGGGTCCACGAGAACAAAAATGTGTTCCGAGACTTAATAAACAAATATTGGGTTTTAGGAGAAGAAACATGCTCTGATGCCCAAAACGAGAATCGACCCCGAAAAGGCCACAGGCCAAAAGTGGGATGCGAGACAAAAAAAAATGGGACCCGAGGACCAAAATTGGGTTCCCAGGTCGAAGACAGGGCAACCGGACAAGAAACGACCTCTAAGGCTCGAAATGAGTCCCGACGACTAAAACTTGACAAGAAGCACCCATCAGGCACCCAACTCGACACCCATGGGATGCCGACCCACCCGGGCTTCCACCTAGCACACCTTGGCACCCACCCACCCTCGCACCCAACCTCGCACCCAACTTAGCACCTTTGAACCCACATTGGCACTCACCCTGACCCTGGCACCTTGGAACCCACATTGGCACTCACCTTGACCCTGGCACCCACCTTTGCACTCACCTTGGGACCCACCCTGGCTCCCACCTCGGCACCCACCCAGACACCCACCTTGGTTCCTTGGCACCCACCTTGGATCCTTGGCACCCACCCCGACACCCACCTTGGCACGCAACTTGGCTACTTGCCACCCACCTTGGCTCCTTGACGCCCACCCCGACAACCACCCCGTGACCTACCCTGGCTAGGGTTGGTGCACACCCACCCTGGTGCCCACCTTGGCACCCACCCTATGACCCACCTTGGCACGCACCTTAGTACCCACCCCGTTACCCACCCTAGGACCCACCCCGTGACCCACCTTGGCCAGGGTGGGTGCACCCACCCTGGTGCCCACCTTGGCACCCACCCATCCTAGCACCCAGCCTGTGACCGGGCTTGGAACCCAACCTTGCACCCGCACCCGTCTTGGCCAGTGTGGGTGCGCACCCATCCTGGCACCCACGTTGTGACACACCCTTTAACCCACGCACCCTAGCACCCACGTTGGCACCCACCTTGGAACCCAACCTAGCAACTTGGCACCCACCCCGTGACCCACCTTGGCATCCACCATAGCAGTCGCCGACTTGGCACCCACCTCGGCACCCACCTTGACACTTGTGGACCCACCTTGCCACTCACCCTAGCATCGACCCATCCTAGCACCCACCCTGGCACCTTTGCACCCTAGCACTCACCCATCCTAGCACCTAACCTGTGACCCACCTTGACACTCACCCTCGCACCCACCTTGGAACCCAACCTAGCACCCACCCACCCTGACACCAACCCTAGCACCTACCCACCCTTGCACCCACCCTGTGACCCATCTTGGCACCCACCCATCCTACCACTCAACCTATCACCCACCTTCTCACCCACCTTGGCATCCACCTTAGCACCCACCCACACTGGCACCTTGGCACCCACCTCGGGCAAGGTGGGTGCACACCCACCCTGGCACCCAATTTAGAACCCACCGAGCATGTTACCCACCTTGGCACCCACATTGCAGCCCACCCTAGTACCCACCCTATGACCCACATTGGCATCCACACCCTAGCACCCAGGCACCTCGACACCCGCCTTGACACCCACCCTAGCACTGAACCTGTGACCCACCTTGGAACTCACCCTAGAACCCACCCACCCTGTGAACCACCTTGGCATCCACCTTAGCACCCACCCACCTTGGCACCCACTCTAGCACTCACCCATCCTAACACCCAACTTGTTACCCACCTTGGCACCCGCCCTCGCGTCCACCTTGAAACCCACCCTAGCACCCACCCACGCAGGAGCCCACCTTGGCACCCAACCTAACACCCACGCATCCTGGCACCCAACTTGTGACCCACCTTGGAACCCACCCTAGTACCCACCTTTGAACCCACTATATCACCAACCCACCTTGGCACCCACCCTATGACCCTCTTTGGAATCCACCCTAGCACGCACCCACCCTGGCACCCACCATGGAGCGCACCCTAGCACCCACCCACCTCGGCACGCACCTCAACACCCACCTTGGTGTGCGCACTGCGCCAACCTCTCAAAGACCCTATGTGGTGCGCTCCAAAGTGTACACCTTTGGTGCGCTCCAAGGTGCGCACCTTTGGTGCACACCGAGGTGCACACCAAAGTGTGCACCGAGGTGAGCACCAAAGTGCACTCCAGGGTGCACACCAAGGCGTGCACCTTTGGTGCGGTCAATGCAAACGAATTCGGAAGTTGGGGTCGATGTCCTAATCGCTGCTGCAGACTACACGTATGAGAATCGGACAAATAGCTTTATATAGGGGAGGTGTTGCGTTTGATGGGTCGACTCCCCTGGTTGTGTGCACTGCACCAACTTCAAAGACCCTGTCTTGTTTAAGAAGTCAAAAGTTGGGGTGGATGTCCTAATCATTGCTGCAGTCTACGCATGTATGAGAATCAGACAAATAGCTTATATAGGGGAGGTGTTGCATTCGGTGGGTTGACTCCCCTGGTTGTGCGCACTGCGCCAACCTCAAAGACCCCGCATAGCAGAAGAAGTCGGAAGTCGGATTTTGGTGAGCACCAAGGCGTGCACCTTTGGTGCGGTCAACGCAGACGAATTCAGAAGTTGGGGTGGATGTCCTAATCGTTGTTGCAGGCTACACATGTATGAGAATCAGACAAATAGCTTATATAGGGGAGGTGTTGGGTTTGATGGGTCAACTCCCTTGGTTGTGCGCATTACGCCAACCTCAAAGACCTTGTTTTCGTTAAGAAGTCAAAAGTTGGGGTCAATGTCCTAATGGCTCCTGCAGGCTACACATGTATGAGAATCGGACAAATAGCTTATATAGGGGAGGTGTTGGGTTTGATGGGTCGACTCCCCTGGTTGTGCGCATTACGTCAACCTCAAAGACCTTGTTTTCGTTAAGAAGTCAAAAGTTGGGGTCGATGTCCTAATTGCTCCTGTAGACTACACATGTATGAGAATCAGACAAATAGCTTATATAGGGGAGGTGTTGGGTTTGATGGGTTGACTCCCCTAGTTGTTCGCATTACACCAACCTCAAAGACCTTGTTTTCGTTTAGAAGCCGAAAGTTGGGGTCGATGTCCTAATTGCTCCTGCAGGCTACGCATGTATGAGAATCAGACAAATAGCTTATATAGGGGAGGTGTTGGGTTTGATGGGTCGACTCCCCTGGTTGTGCGCATTGCGCCAACCTCAAAGACCCTGCATTGCGGATGAAGTCGAAAGTCAGAGTTTGGTGTGCTACAAGGTGTGGTCGAAGGTGCTCACCTAGGTGTGCACCTTTGGAGCACAGGAAAAGTGCCCTCCAAAAGTGCGCACCTTTGGAGTGC
This sequence comes from Cryptomeria japonica, assembly GCF_030272615.1. Lineage (NCBI taxonomy): Eukaryota > Viridiplantae > Streptophyta > Pinopsida > Cupressales > Cupressaceae > Cryptomeria > Cryptomeria japonica. The sequence goes on along the minus strand of NW_026729229.1, from coordinate 95,669 downwards.
ACAAAAGTGCCCTCCAAAAGTGCGCACCTTTGGAGCGCAGAAAAGTGCCCTCCAAAAAGTGCCCTCCAAAAGTGCGCACCTTTGGAGCGCAGAAAAGTGCCCTCCAAAAAGTGCCCTCCAAAAGTGCGCACCTTTGGAGCGCAGAAAAGTGCCCTCCAAAAAGTGCCCTCCAAAAGTGCGCACCTTTGGAGCGCAGAAAAGTGCCCTCCAAAAGTGCGCACCTTTGGAGCGCAGAAAAGTGCCCTCCAAAAAGTGCCCTCCAAAAGTGCGCACCTTTGGAGCGCAGAAAAGTGCCCTCCAAAAAGTGCCCTCCAAAAGTGCGCACCTTTGGAGCGCAGAAAAGTGCCCTCCAAAAAGTGCCCTCCAAAAGTGCGCACCTTTGGAGCGCAGAAAAGTGCCCTCCAAAAAGTGCCCTCCAAAAGTGCGCACCTTTGGAGCGCAGAAAAGTGCCCTCCAAAAAGTGCCCTCCAAAAGTGCGCACCTTTGGAGCGCAGAAAAGTGCCCTCCAAAAGTGCGCACCTTTGGAGCGCACAAAAGTGCCCTCCAAAAGTGCGCACTTTTGGTGCGCACCAAGGCGCTGGTTCGGTCGTTGCAGGCGAGTTCGGAAGTTGGGGTCGATGTCCTGAGCGGAGGTGCAAACTACACAGGTGTCGGAATCGGACAAATAGCTTATATAGGGGAGGTGTATGCTTCGATGGGTCGACTCCCCAGGTTGAGCGCACCGCGCCAACCTCAAAGACCCTACGGTATGGATGAAGTCGGAAGTTGGGTCCGATGACCAATTCGATTAGTAGGTATGCTCATGAGGTCGGAATTTGGGTCCGATGACCTGCCATGTGCAGGAAGGCGAATGTTGACACTGTGCGTTGCAAGGTGCACACCAAGGCGCTGGTGCGGTCTTTTTAGTCGAGTTCGGAAGTTGGGGTCGATGTCCTGATCGGAGGTGCAAGCTACACAGGTGTGGGAATCGGACAAATAGCTTATATAGGGGAGGTGTATGCTTCGTTGGGTCGACTCCCCGGGTTGAGCGCACCGCGCCAACCTCAAAGACCCTACGGTATGGATGAAGTCGGAAGTTGGGTCCGATGACCGATTCGATATGTAGGCATACTCGCGAGGTCGGAATTTGGGTCCGATGACCTGCCACGTGCAGGAAGGCGAATGTTGGCACTGTGCGTTGCAAGGTGCGCACCAAGGCGCTGGTTCGGTCGTTGGAGGCGAGTTCGGAAGTTGGGGTCGATGTCTTGATCGGAGGTGCAAACTACACAGGTGTGGGAATCGGACAAATAGCTTATATAGGGGAGGTGTATGCTTCGTTGGGTCGACTCCCCGGGTTGAGCGCACCGCGCCAACCTCAAAGACCCTACGGTATGGATGAAGTCGGAAGTTGGGTCCGATGACCGATTCGATATGTAGGCATACTCGCGAGGTCGGAATTTGGGTCCGATGACCTGCCATGTGCAGGAAGGCGAATGTTGGGACTGTGCGTCGCAAGGTGCGCACCAAGGCGCTGGTGCCGTCGTTGCAGTCGAGTTCGGAAGTTGGGGTCGATGTCCTGGTCAGAGGTGCAAACTACACAGGTGTGGGAATCGGACAAATAGCTTATATAGGGGAGGTGTATGCTTCGATGGGTCGACTCCCTGGGTTGAGCGCACCGCGCCAACCTCAAAGACCCTACAGTATGGATGAAGTCGGAAGTTGGGTCCGATGACCGATTCGATACGTAGGCATATTGGCGAGGTCTGAATTTGTGTCCGATGACCTGCCATGCGCAGGAAGGCGGAATTTGGGTCCGATGACCGAGTTGATGGCGTGCCATGCGCAGAAAGGCGGAATTTGGGTCCGATGACCGAGTTGATGTTGATGGCCCGCCATGCACAGGAAGGCGGAATTTGGGTCCGATGACCGATTTGAAGGCGTGCCATACGCAAAAAGGCGGAGTTTGGGTCCGATGACCGAGTTGATATTGATGGCCCGCCATGCGCAGGAAGGCGGAATTTGGGTCCGATGACCTGACATACGCATGGAGTCCGACTCGGGGGCCGATGTTCGATTCGATGACTTGCATTGTGGGTAAAGTCGGAAGTTGTGGTCTTTGACCCGATTCGATGACCAGACTTCGGCTGCTTGAGAATCGGACAAATAACTTATATAGGGGAGGTAGTGTTCTCGAGCATCCTCCCCCCGTGCCCGTTTATGTCGATTGATGCTGGTGCTCGACTGGTTGGAGCGCTCGGATGCAAAAATCTTGCACCAGGATTTATCGATTGTGATGGACACGGCAAGTCTCCTGATTGCTATGCAGGAGCTCATCGTGAATCTCTATGCGGCCTTGGTATGGACTCGACCTGCGGAATGGTTCGGCAATGGTAGTCGCTCCAACACGTCCTTGCAATGGCCACAGAGGTGATTCGACTAGAGCTCCAGTCTAGCTTTTGGGTTGCTTGGCGGACTGGTATAGCCGCGATCGAGTTCCGGCCATGAACGTTTTAGATAGCTCTTGGGCTTTCTGGGACGGAAGTCGGAAGTTTGGGCTGTTGTCCGATTTGATGACCATTCTTCGGATGTGTGAGAATCGGACAAATAACTTATATAGGGGACTGTGTTGTCTCACGCAGCCCCCTCCGTGCCCCTCTATCTCGACCGATGTTGGTGCTTGAAAGGGTTGGGATCGCTCGGATTTATAAACGTGCACCACCATTTGTCGAGTGTGAGGGACGCGGCAGGTCTCCTAAATGCTATGCGGGCGCTCTCTGAGAATCTCTATCCGGCCTCGACACAGACTAGTCTTGCTGAATGGTTTGGCACTGGTAGTCGATCCAACACGTCGTTGTTGTGGCCGCCTAGGCGATTCGATTCGAGCCCCCGTCTAGCTTTTGGGTTGCTTGGCGGATTTTGCCCTATCCGCAAGTGAGCTCGGTCCCTAAACGTTCGAGAAACCCGATTGCTATGCGCCGACTCTCTTTCTTGCGAGCCTCCATCTAGCTTTTGGGTCTCTACGGAACGGAAGTCGGAATCTGGGACCGTTGTTTGATTCGACGAGGCAGACTACGGTTGTGCGAGAATCGGACAAATAACTTATATAGGGGAGGTGTTGACTGGAGCATTCTCCCCCGTGCCCCTCTAACTCGACCAATGCTGGCGCTCGAACGGTGGTAGCGCTCGGATTTTCATTGAGCGCCAGCATTGGTCGATTTAGAGGGGCATGCGAGATTCCCGAATGCTATGCGAGGGCTCTAACGGAAATGTCTATTGGTTTCGGTATGGATGCAATTGCGAGTGGTTCGGCAAAGGTAGTCGTTCCGATGCGTCCATGTCGTGGCCAAATCGATAATTCGATTTGAGCCCTCGTATAGCATTTGGGTCTCTCGATGTGATTCCGCATTCCAGTCCCTTTGGGCACTGCTTGAGCCGCATCCCAGGGGGTTCCCTTCCCAATAATCTGCCTCGCAACCCGATTGCTATGCGGTGAGGCTCCTCGGCCGCCTCGGAACTATCTGTGTATCAGACGCATCGCGGGATAAGGGGTTGGCAACGGTAGTCGCCCCAAGCGCGTCCGATGCTTGGACCATTCCGAGGCGGCCCTGAAGCCTCTTCCGTCTAGCCGTTGGGTCCTTCTCGCCGCATCCCTCGCCTCGCACCCCGATTGCTATGCGGTGAGGCTCCTCGGCCGCCTCGGAACTATCTGTGTATCGGACGCGTCGCGGGATAAGGGGTTGTCACTGGTAGTCGCCCCAAGCGCGTCCGATGCTTGGACCATTCCGAGGCGGCCCTGAAGCCTCTTCCGTCTAGCCGTTGGGTCCTTCTCGCCGCATCCCTCGCCTCGCACCCCGATTGCTATGCGGTGAGGCTCCTCGGCCGCCTCGGAACTATCTGTGTATCGGACGCGTCGCGGGATAAGGGGTTGTCATTGGTAGTCGCCCCAAGCGCGTCCGATGCTTGGACCATTCCGAGGCGGCCCTGAAGCCTCTTCCGTCTAGCCGTTGGGTCCTTCTCGCCGCATCCCTCGCCTCGCACCCCGATTGCTATGCGGTGAGGCTCCTCGGCCGCCTCGGAACTATCTGTGTATCGGACGCGTCGCGGGATAAGGGGTTGTCACTGGTAGTCGCCCCAAGCGCGTCCGATGCTTGGACCATTCCGAGGCGGCCCTGAAGCCTCTTCCGTCTAGCCGTTGGGTCCTTCTCGCCGCATCCCTCGCCTCGCACCCCGATTGCTATGCGGTGAGGCTCCTCGGCCGCCTCGGAACTATCTGTGTATCGGACGCGTCGCGGGATAAGGGGTTGTCACTGGTAGTCGCCCCAAGCGCGTTCGATGCTTGGACCATTCCGAGGCGGCCCTGAAGCCTCTTCCGTCTAGCCGTTGGGTCCTTCTCGCCGCATCCCTCGCCTCGCACCCCGATTGCTATGCGGTGAGGCTCCTCGGCCGCCTTGGAACTATCTGTGTATCGGACGCGTCGCGGGATAAGGGGTTGTCACTGGTAGTCGCCCCAAGCGCGTCCGATGCTTAGACCATTCCGAGGCGGACCCGAAGCCTCTTCCGTCTAGCCGTTGGGTCCTTCTCGCCGCATCCTTCGCCTCGCACCCCGATTGCTATGCGGTGAGGCTCCTCGGCCGCCTCGGAACTATCTGTGTATCGGACGCGTCGCGGGATAAGGGGTTGTCACTGGTAGTCGCCCCAAGCGCGTCCGATGCTTGGACCATTCCGAGGCGGACCCGAAGCCTCTTCCGTCTAGCCGTTGGGTCCTTCTCGCCGCATCCCTCGCCTCGCACCCCGATTGCTATGCGGTGAGGCTCCTCGGCCGCCTTGGAACTATCTGTGTATCGGACGCGTCGCGGGATAAGGGGTTGTCACTGGTAGTCGCCCCAAGCGCGTCCGATGCTTGGACCATTCCGAGGCGGACCCGAAGCCTCTTCCGTCTAGCCGTTGGGTCCTTCTCGCCGCATCCCTCGCCTCGCACCCCGATTGCTATGCGGTGAGGCTCCTCGGCCGCCTTGGAACTATCTGTGTATCGGACGCGTCGCGGGATAAGGGGTTGTCACTGGTAGTCGCCCCAAGCGCGTCCGATGCTTGGACCATTCCGAGGCGGACCCGAAGCCTCTTCCGTCTAGCCGTTGGGTCCTTCTCGCCGCATCCCTCGCCTCGCACCCCGATTGCTATGCGGTGAGGCTCCTCGGCCGCCTTGGAACTATCTGTGTATCGGACGCGTCGCGGGATAAGGGGTTGTCACTGGTAGTCGCCCCAAGCGCGTCCGATGCTTGGACCATTCCGAGGCGGCCCCGAAGCCTCTTCCGTGTAGCCGTTGGGTCCTTCTCGCCGCATCCCTCGCCTCGCACCCCGATTGCTATGCGGTGAGGCTCCTCGGCCGCCTTGGAACTATCTGTGTATCGGACGCGTCGCGGGATAAGGGGTTGTCACTGGTAGTCGCCCCAAGCGCGTCCGATGCTTGGACCATTCCGAGGCGGCCCCGAAGCCTCTTCCGTGTAGCCGTTGGGTCCTTCTCGCCGCATCCCTCGCCTCGCACCCCGATTGCTATGCGGTGAGGCTCCTCGGCCGCCTTGGAACTATCTGTGTATCGGACGCGTCGCGGGATAAGGGGTTGTCACTGGTAGTCGCCCCAAGCGCGTCCGATGCTTGGACCATTCCGAGGCGGACCTGAAGCCTCTTCCCTCTAGCCGTTGGGGCTTTCTCGCCGCATCCCTCGCCTCGCACCCTGATTGCTATGCTGTGAGGCTCCTCGGCCGCCTTGGAACTATCTGTGTATCGGACGCATCGCGGGATAAGGGGTTGGCAGTGGTAGTCGCCCCAAGCGCATCCGATGCTTGGACCATTCCGAGGCGGCCCTGCAGCCTCTTCCGTCTAGCCGTTGGGGCCATCTCGCCGCATCCCCCACCTCGCACCACGATTGCTATGCGGTGAGGCTCCTTGGCCGCCTCGGAACTATCTGTGTATCGGACGCATCGCGGGATAAGGGGTTGTCACTGGTAGTCGCCCCAAGCGCGTCCGATGCTTGGACCATTCCGAGGCGGCCCTGCAGCCTCTTCCGTCTAGCCGTTGGGGCCATCTCGCTGCATCCCCCACCTCCTCGGCCGCCTCGGAACTATCTGTGTATCGGACGCATCGCGGGATAAGGGGTTGGCAGTGGTAGTCGCCCCAAGCGCGTCCGATGCTTGGACTATTCCGAGGCAGCCCTGCAGCCTCTTCCGTCTAGCCTTTGGGGCCATCTCGCCGCATCCCTCGCCTCGCACCCCGATTGCTATGCGGTGAGGCTCCTCGGCCGCCTGGGAACTATCTTCGTATCGGACGCATCGCGGGATAAGGGGTTGTCACTGGTAGTCGCCCCAAGCGCGTCCGATGCTTGGACTATTCCGAGGCGGCCCTGTGGCCTCTTCCGTCTAGCCGTTGGGGCCATCTCGCCGCATCCCCCACCTCGCACCCCGATTGCTATGCGGTGAGGCTCTTCGGCCGCCTTGGAACTATCTTCGTATCGGACGCATTGCGGGATAAGGGGTTGTCACTGGTAGTGGCCCCAAGCGCGTCCGATGCTTGGACTATTCCGAGGCGGCCCTGCAGCCTCTTCCGTCTAGCCGTTGGGGCCATCTCGCCGCATCCCCCACCTCGCACCCCGATTGCTATGCGGTGAGGCTCCTCGGCCGCCTTGGAACTATCTTCGTATCGGACGCATCGCGGGATAAGGGGTTGTCACTGGTAGTCGCCCCAAGCGCGTCCGATGCTTGGACTATTCCGACGCGGCCCTGTGGCCTCTTCCGTCTAGCCGTTGGGGCCATCTCGCCGCATCCCCCACCTCGCACCCCGATTGCTATGCGGTGAGGCTCCTCGGCCGCCTTGGAACCATCTTCGTATCGGACGCATCGCGGGATAGGGGGCTGTCACTGGTAGTCGCCCCAAGCGTGTCCGATGCTTGGACCATTCCTAGGCGGCCCTGAAGCCTCTTCCGTCTAGCCGTTGGGGCCTTCCCGCCCCATCCCTCGCCTCGCACCCCCGATTGCTATGCGGTGAGGCTCCTCGGCCGCCTTGGAACCATCTGTGTATCGGACGCATCGCGGGATAAGGGGTTGGCACTGGCAGTCGCCCCAAGCGCGTCCGATGCTTGGACCATTCCGAGGTGGCCCTGAAGCCTCTTCCGTCTAGCCGTTGGGGCCTTCCCGCCCCATCCCTCGCCTCGCACCCCGATTGATATGCGGTGAGGCTCCTCGGCCGCCTTGGAACTATCTGTGTATCGGACGCATCGCGGGATAAGGGGTTGGCACTGGTAGTCGTCCCAATCGCATCCGATGCTTGGACCATTCCGAGGCGGCCCTGCAGCCTCTTCCGTTTAGCCGTCGGGGCCTTCCCGCCGCATCCCTCGCCTCGCATCCCGATTCCTATGCGGTGAGTCTTCTCGGCCGCCGCGGAACTATACCTGTTATTGCTACTGCATCCTTCGGCTGGTAACCTCCTCTGCCGCCTTGGAACGTTCTCTTTGTCGGACGCGTCGCGGGATAAGGGGTTGGCACTGGTAGTCGCCCCAAGCGCGCCCGATGCATAGACCGCTCCGAGTCGACCTTGCTTTCAGCCTCTCACATGCATAGACCTCTCTGAGTCGACCCTGCAGCCTCTCACGTTTAGCCTTTGGAATCTCGCCTCACAACATGATTGCTATCCTTGATGCATCCCTTGCCTCGAGCCCTGATTGCTTTCTTGGCTGCATCCCTCCTCTCCTCACAGCCCGGTTGTCATCACTGCTTCATCCGTCGCTTCATGCATTCTGGCTGCTGGGCCCTTCCCACCGCACACCTCGATTGCTATCTCTTCTGCATCACACACCCCGATTGCTATCTCTGCTACATCCCTCGGCTCTCACTTCTGCATCCTTCGCCTCACACCTCGATTGCTATCAATGCTGCATCCGTAACCTCACACCCCGATTGCTATGCGGGGAGGCTCCTTGGCCGCCTTGGAAATTTCTGTGTGTCGGACGCACCGCGGGATAAGGGGTTGGCACTGGTAGTCGCCCCAAGTGCGCCCGATTCTTAGACCGCTTCGAGGTGACCTCGTAGCCTCTTTCGTCCAGGCTTCCTGCCTTCAACGCCCTTTTTACACCTCGATTGCTATGCGCGGGCTCGTTGGCGTCTATCACCTCTCTGCGAAGAGTGGCACGATGATTGTTGG
>NW_026729229.1:45000-77500 GCF_030272615.1 Cryptomeria japonica | reverse complement strand
CGCTCCGAAGTGTGCTCCAAGGTGCGGCGTGCACGAAGTCGGAGCCCGGTTTGCCCCGGGTGCGCACCTCGCGTGCACCTTCGCCGCGGTGGGCACCATGGCGTGCACGAAGTCGGAGCCCGGTTTGCCCCGGGTGCGCACCTCGCGTGCACCTTCGCCGGGGTGGGCACCTTGGTGTGCAGACCTTGGCTGGGTTGCGCGCCCTGGTGGGCACCATGGTGCGCACCAAGGAGCGCTCCGAAGTGTGCTCCAAGGTGCGGCCTGCACGAAGTCGGAGCCCGGTTTGCCCCGGGTGTGCACCTCGGGTGGGCACCTTGGTGCGCATGCCTTGCCTGGGCTGCGCACCAGGGCGGGCTCAAGATGGCACCCGCGTTCCTTTTTTTTCACTATCTTTCAAAACGGAAATTTTAAAATCTCATTTTTTTTTGCCTTTTTCTGGAAATTAGTGAAGGCAGCGCATCAAAGGTGCGCACCTCGCTGCCCACCACGGTGCGCAACGCCGGTGGGCACCCGGGAGTGCTTCGAAGTGTGCTCCAAGGTGCTGCGTGCACGTTGTCGGAGCCCGGTTTGCCCCGGGTGCGCACCTCGCGTGCACCTTCGTCGGGGTGGGCACCTTGGCTGGGTTTGCCCCGGCTGCGCTCCGAAGCGGGGTTATTGGAGCGCCGCCTCTTTTTTTGTCGGAGCGTTTGGTGGGGTTTCTCGCATTGGCTCTTCCGAGGCCCGGTTGCCACCCTGGCGCGCACGAAGTCGGAAGTAGGGTTAATTGCCCGGGTGCGCACCTTTGCCAGGGTGGGCACCTTACCTGGGCTGCGCACCAGGGCGGGCTCAAGATGGCACGCGCGTTCCGTTTTTTTCACTATCTTTCAAAACGGAAATTTTAAAATCTCCTTTTTTTTTTGCCTTTTCTGGAAATTAGTGAAGGCAGCGCATCAAAGGTGCGCACCTCGCTGCCCACCTTGGTGTGCTCTGAGGTGCGCACCCGGGAGCGCTACGAAGTGTGCTCCAAGGTGCGGCGTGCACGTTGTCGGAGCCCGGTTTGCCCCGGGTGCGCACCTCGCCTGCACCTTGGCCGGGGTGGGCACCTTGGCTGGGTTTGCCCAGGGTGCGCTCCGAAGCGGGGTTACTGGAGCGCCCCCTCTTTTTTTGTCAGAGCGTTTGGTGGGGTTTCTCGCATTGGCTCTTCCCAGGCCCGGTTGTTGGGTGCGCTCCCACCCTGGCGCGCGCGAAGTTGGAAGTTGGGTTAATTGCCCGGGCGCGCACCTTCGCCAGGGTGGGCACCTTGGTGCGCACACCTTGGCTGGGCTGCGCACCAGGGCGGGCTCAAGATGGCACCAGCATTCCCTTTTTCTCACTATCTTTCAAAACGGAAATTTTAAAATCTCGTTTTTTTTTTGCCTTTTATGGAAATTAGTGAAGGCATCGCATCAAAGGTGCGCACCTCGCTGCCCACCTTGGTGTGCTCCGAGGTGCCCACCACGGTGCGCAACGCCGGTGCGAACCCGGGAGCGCCCCGATGTGTGCTCCAAGGTGCGGCGTGCACGAAGTCGGACCCCGGTTTGCCCCGGGTGCGCACCTCGCGTGCACCTTGGTGCGCACACCTTGGCTGGGTTGCGCGGCCTGGTGGGCACCATGGTGCGCACCAAGGAGCGCTCCGAAGTGTGCTCCAAGGTGCGGCGTGCACGAAGTCGGAGCCCGGTTTGCCCCGGGTACGCACCTCGCGTGCACCTTCGCCGGGGTGGGCACCTCGGCTGGGTTGCGCGCCCTGGTGCGCACCAAGGAGCGCTCCGAAGTGTGCTCCAAGGTGCGGCGTGCACGAAGTCGGAGCCCGGTTTGCCCCGGGTGCGCACCTTCGCCGCGGTGCGCACCATGGCGTGCACGAAGTCGGAGCCCGGTTTGCCCCGGGTGCGCACCTCGCGTGCACCTTCGGCGGGGTTGCGCGCCCTGGTGGGCACCATGGTGCGCACCAAGGAGCGCTCCGAAGTGTGCTCCAAGGTGCGGCGTGCACGAAGTCGGAGCCCGGTTTGCCCCGGGTGCGCACCTCGCGTGCACCTTCGGCGGGGTTGCGCGCCCTGGTGGGCACCATGGTGCGCACCAAGGAGCGCTCCGAAGTGTGCTCCAAGGTGCGGCGTGCACGAAGTCGGAGCCCGGTTTGCCCCGGGTGCGCACCTCGCGTGCACCTTCGCCGCGGTGGGCACCATGGCGTGCACGAAGTCGGAGCCCGGTTTGCCCCGGGTGCGCACCTCGCGTGCACCTTCGCCGGGGTGGGCACCTCGGCTGGGTTGCGCGCCCTGGTGCGCACCAAGGAGCGCTCCGAAGTGTGCTCCAAGGTGCGGCGTGCACGAAGTCGGAGCCCGGTTTGCCCCGGGTGCGCACCTCGCGTGCACCTTCGCCAGGGTGGGCACCTCGGTGCGCACACCTTCTCAATGTTTTCTTGCCTTTTCTGGAAATTGGTGAAGGCAGCGCATCAAAGGTGCGCACCTCGGTGTGCTCCGAGGTGCGAACCCGAGAGCGCTCCGAGGTGCCCACGAAGTCGAAAGTCGGGTTAATTGCATTGTTTTCCCCGGGTGCGCTCCGAGGTGCGCAACATCGGCGCGCACCAAGGAGGGCTCCGAAGTGTGCTCCAAGGTGCGCACGATGGCGTGCACCTCTGGTGCGCACGATTCGGAGCTCGGTTTGACCGGGGTGCGCACACCTTGGCTGGGTTGCGCACCTTTTGTGCGCTCCAAGGTGCGCACGAAGTCGGAGCTCGGTTTGCCCCGGGTGCGCACCTTCGCCAGGGTGCGCACCTTGATGCGCACGCCTTGGCTGGGCTGCGCACCTTGGTGGGCGCCATGGTGCGCACCTTTCGTGCGCTCCAAGGTGCGCACGAAGTCGGAGCTCGGTTTGCCCCGGGTGCGCACCTTGGTGGGCGCCATGGTGCACTCCGAGGTGCCCAAGATTGGTGCGCACCAAGGAGCGCTCCGAAGTGCGCTCCAAGGTGCGCGCGAAGTCGAAAGTTGGGTTAATTGTCCGGTTTGCCTCGGGTGCGCACCTTGCGTGCACCTTCGCCAGGGTGGGCGCCTTGGTGCGCACACCTTGGCTGGGCTGCGCACACCTTGGCACCCGCGTTTCCTTCATTTTAAATTTTTTTTTTTTACAATCTCTCAAGTGGGAAATTCTATAATCTCAACTTTTTTTGCCTTTTCAGGAAACTTTTGAATGGAGCGCATCATTGGTGCGCTCCGAAGTGTGCTCCAAAGCTCTCTCCAGCTGCGTGCACCTGCCCCGGCCGCGCACCCGGCCCCGCCCAGCTTCGCTCACCTGTCCCGGGCGTCTGGTGCGGAACCTTAGAGTAAGAAACATCACCGTGCACCTTGGCCAACGTGCGCGACTCGACCGAGCGCGCACTGGCCGAGGTGCACACCGATTTCACCTGGGTGCGCGCGCAGCACCTCGGGCGCACCGGGGTGCGCGCACAACGCCCGGGTTGCACCGTGGCCTGTGTGCTCGGGGCGCCTCGGGTGCGCGCTCGGTGTCGCCCCCGCGCGCGCGGTAGTGCGGGCAGCGCACCCCGGCCCGGCCCGGCCCCGACGAGAACGCAAACGGGCAAAAGGTTTATTCAAATAGCATTGCGACGCCCGGCGAAAAACTAAAAAAGGGTGCAACACCGGGACTTCCCGGGAGGTCACCCATCCCAGTACTACTCCGGCCCAAGCGCGCTTAACTGCGGAGTTCTGATGGGATCCGGTGCACTAACGCTGGTATGATCGCACCCGTTATGAGCTTGTCGCAGTGTGTACTTAGCAAACCGCGACCCACGTGCGAATCCACCCCGGCCACCCACCCCCGTCGAGGTGCACACCCTCCCTCGCGAAGTGCGCCCCGTTCGCCAAGTGTGAGCCCTGCCCGGGTGCGCGCACCTTGCTAGGGCGTCGGGTGTGCACCCGGCCCGGCCTACGTGCGTGCACCTGGAGGGGGCGTCGTGTGCGTGCAGTGTCCCGTCTGCAACGCGGTGCCCACACACCACCTCGGGCGCAACGACCTGCGCTCACATGTGGGCCGAGTGCACCTTGGTGCATGTTCGGGGCGCCTCGGGTGCACGCTCGATCTTGCCCCGGTGCACCAAGGCGCTCGGTTTGCCCCGGGTGCGCACTTGGTGCAAGGTGGGCACCCAAAATAGGGATCAAGCACCAAAACACAAGTTTCGGGATGCAAAATGGGACCCAAGGACCACAAATGCGTTCCAAGACCCATGATGGGTCCACGAGAACAAAAATGTGTTCCGAGACTTAATAAACAAATATTGGGTTTTAGGAGAAGAAACATGCTCTGATGCCCAAAACGAGAATCGACCCCGAAAAGGCCACAGGCCAAAAGTGGGATGCGAGACAAAAAAAAATGGGACCCGAGGACCAAAATTGGGTTCCCAGGTCGAAGACAGGGCAACCGGACAAGAAACGACCTCTAAGGCTCGAAATGAGTCCCGACGACTAAAACTTGACAAGAAGCACCCATCAGGCACCCAACTCGACACCCATGGGATGCCGACCCACCCGGGCTTCCACCTAGCACACCTTGGCACCCACCCACCCTCGCACCCAACCTCGCACCCAACTTAGCACCTTTGAACCCACATTGGCACTCACCCTGACCCTGGCACCTTGGAACCCACATTGGCACTCACCTTGACCCTGGCACCCACCTTTGCACTCACCTTGGGACCCACCCTGGCTCCCACCTCGGCACCCACCCAGACACCCACCTTGGTTCCTTGGCACCCACCTTGGATCCTTGGCACCCACCCCGACACCCACCTTGGCACGCAACTTGGCTACTTGCCACCCACCTTGGCTCCTTGACGCCCACCCCGACAACCACCCCGTGACCTACCCTGGCTAGGGTTGGTGCACACCCACCCTGGTGCCCACCTTGGCACCCACCCTATGACCCACCTTGGCACGCACCTTAGTACCCACCCCGTTACCCACCCTAGGACCCACCCCGTGACCCACCTTGGCCAGGGTGGGTGCCTTGGTGCGCACAACTTGCCTGGGCTGCACACCAGGGCGGGCTCAAGATGGCACCCGCGTTCCGTTTTTTTCACTATCTTTCAAAACGGAAATTTTAAAATCTCATTTTTTTCTTTTTTTTGCCTTTTCTGGAAATTAGTGAAGGCAGCGCATCAAAGGTGCGCAATGCTGGTGCGAACCCGGGAGCGCTCCGATGTGTGCTCCAAGGTGCGGCGTGCACGAAGTCCGAGCCCGGTTTGCCCCGGGTGCGCACCTCGCGTGCACCTTCGCCGGGGTGAGCACCTTGGCTGGGTTGCGCGCCCTGGTGCGTACCAAGGAGCGCTCTGAAGTGTGCTCCAAGGTGCGGCGTGCACGAAGTCGGAGCCCGGTTTGCCCCGGGTGTGCACCTCGGGTGCGCACCTCGCGTGCACCTTCGCTACGGTGGGCACCTTGGCTGGGTTGCGCGCCTTGGTGGGCACCATGCAGTGCACGAAGTCGGAGCCCGGTTTGCCCCGGGCGCGCACCTCCGCCAGGGTGGGCACCTTGGTGCGCACAACTTGCCTGGGCTGCGCATCAGGAAGGGCTCAAGATGGCACCCGCGTTCCGTTTTTTTCACTATCTTTCAGAACGGAAATTTTAAAATATCGTTTTTTTTTGCCTTTTCTGGAAATTAGTGAAGGCAGCGCATCAAAGGTGCGCAACGCTGGTGCGAACCTGGGAGCGCTCCGATGTGTGCTCCAAGGTGCGGCGTGCACGAAGTCGGAGCCCGGTTTGCCTCGGGTGCGCCCTGGTGGGCACCATGGTGCGCACCAAGGAGCGCTCCGAAGTGTGCTCCAAGGTGCGGCCTGCACGAAGTCGGAGCCCGGTTTGCCCCGGGTGTGCACCTCGGGTGGGCACCTTGGTGCGCATGCCTTGCCTGGGCTGCGCACCAGGGCGGGCTCAAGATGGCACCCGCGTTCCTTTTTTTTCACTATCTTTCAAAACGGAAATTTTAAAATCTCATTTTTTTTTGCCTTTTTCTGGAAATTAGTGAAGGCAGCGCATCAAAGGTGCGCACCTCGCTGCCCACCACGGTGCGCAACGCCGGTGGGCACCCGGGAGTGCTTCGAAGTGTGCTCCAAGGTGCTGCGTGCACGTTGTCGGAGCCCGGTTTGCCCCGGGTGCGCACCTCGCGTGCACCTTCGTCGGGGTGGGCACCTTGGCTTGGTTTGCCCCGGCTGCGCTCCGAAGCGGGGTTATTGGAGCGCCGCCTCTTTTTTTGTCGGAGCGTTTGGTGGGGTTTCTCGCATTGGCTCTTCCGAGGCCCGGTTGCCACCCTGGCGCGCACGAAGTCGGAAGTAGGGTTAATTGCCCGGGTGCGCACCTTTGCCAGGGTGGCACCTTACCTGGGCTGCGCACCAGGGCGGGCTCAAGATGGCACGCGCGTTCCGTTTTTTTCACTATCTTTCAAAACGGAAATTTTAAAATCTCCTTTTTTTTTTGCCTTTTCTGGAAATTAGTGAAGGCAGCGCATCAAAGGTGCGCACCTCGCTGCCCACCTTGGTGTGCTCTGAGGTGCGCACCCGGGAGCGCTACGAAGTGTGCTCCAAGGTGCGGCGTGCACGTTGTCGGAGCCTGGTTTGCCCCGGGTGCGCACCTCGCCTGCACCTTGGCCGGGGTGGGCACCTTGGCTGGGTTTGCCCAGGGTGCGCTCCGAAGCGGGGTTACTGGAGCGCCCCCTCTTTTTTTGTCAGAGAGTTTGGTGGGGTTTCTCGCATTGGCTCTTCCCAGGCCCGGTTGTTGGGTGCGCTCCCACCCTGGCGCGCGCGAAGTTGGAAGTTGGGTTAATTGCCCGGGCGCGCACCTTCGCCAGGGTGGGCACCTTGGTGCGCAAACCTTGGCTGGGCTGCGCACCAGGGCGGGCTCAAGATGGCACCAGCATTCCCTTTTTCTCACTATCTTTCAAAACGGAAATTTTAAAATCTCGTTTTTTTTTTGCCTTTTATGGAAATTAGTGAAGGCATCGCATCAAAGGTGCGCACCTCGCTGCCCACCTTGGTGTGCTCCGAGGTGCCCACCACGGTGCGCAACGCCGGTGCGAACCCGGGAGCGCCCCGATGTGTGCTCCAAGGTGCGGCGTGCACGAAGTCGGACCCCGGTTTGCCCCGGGTGCGCACCTCGCGTGCACCTTGGTGCGCACACCTTGGCTGGGTTGCGCGGCCTGGTGGGCACCATGGTGCGCACCAAGGAGCGCTCCGAAGTGTGCTCCAAGGTGCGGCGTGCACGAAGTCGGAGCCCGGTTTGCCCCGGGTGCGCACCTTCGCCGCGGTGGGCACCATGGCGTGCACGAAGTCGGAGCCCGGTTTGCCCCGGGTGCGCACCTCGCGTGCACCTTCGCCGGGGTGGGCACCTCGGCTGGGTTGCGCGCCCTGGTGCGCACCAAGGAGCGCTCTGAAGTGTGCTCCAAGGTGCGGCGTGCACGAAGTCGGAGCCCGGTTTGCCCCGGGTGTGCACCTCGCGTGCGCACCTCGCGTGCACCTTCGCTGCGGTGGGCACCTTGGCTGGGTTGCGCGCCTTGGTGGGCACCATGCAGTGCACGAAGTCGGAGCCCGGATTGCCCCGGGCGCGCACCTCCGCCAGGGTGGGCACCTTGGTGCGCACAACTTGCCTGGGCTGCGCACCAGGAAGGGCTCAAGATGGCACCCGCGTTCCGTTTTTTTCACTATCTTTCAGAACGGAAATTTTAAAATCTCGTTTTTTTTTGCCTTTTCTGGAAATTAGTGAAGGCAGCGCATCAAAGGTGCGCAACGCTGGTGCGAACCTGGGAGCGCTCCGATGTGTGCTCCAAGGTGCGGCGTGCACGAAGTCGGACCCCGGTTTGCCCCGGGTGCGCACCTCGCGTGCACCTTGGTGCGCACACCTTGGCTGGGTTGCGCGCCCTGGTGGGCACCATGGTGCGCACCAAGGAGCGCTCCGAAGTGTGCTCCAAGGTGCGGCGTGCACGAAGTCGGAGCCCGGTTTGCCCCGGGTGCGCACCTCGCGTGCACCTTCGCCGCGGTGGGCACCATGGCGTGCACGAAGTCGGAGCCCGGTTTGCCCCGGGTGCGCACCTCGCGTGCACCTTCGCCGGGGTGGGCACCTTGGTGTGCAGACCTTGGCTGGGTTGCGCGCCCTGGTGGGCACCATGGTGCGCACCAAGGAGCGCTCCGAAGTGTGCTCCAAGGTGCGGCCTGCACGAAGTCGGAGCCCGGTTTGCCCCGGGTGTGCACCTCGGGTGGGCACCTTGGTGCGCATGCCTTGCCTGGGCTGCGCACCAGGGCGGGCTCAAGATGGCACCCGCGTTCCTTTTTTTTCACTATCTTTCAAAACGGAAATTTTAAAATCTCATTTTTTTTTGCCTTTTTCTGGAAATTAGTGAAGGCAGCGCATCAAAGGTGCGCACCTCGCTGCCCACCACGGTGCGCAACGCCGGTGGGCACCCGGGAGTGCTTCGAAGTGTGCTCCAAGGTGCTGCGTGCACGTTGTCGGAGCCCGGTTTGCCCCGGGTGCGCACCTCGCGTGCACCTTCGTCGGGGTGGGCACCTTGGCTGGGTTTGCCCCGGCTGCGCTCCGAAGCGGGGTTATTGGAGCGCCGCCTCTTTTTTTGTCGGAGCGTTTGGTGGGGTTTCTCGCATTGGCTCTTCCGAGGCCCGGTTGCCACCCTGGCGCGCACGAAGTCGGAAGTAGGGTTAATTGCCCGGGTGCGCACCTTTGCCAGGGTGGGCACCTTACCTGGGCTGCGCACCAGGGCGGGCTCAAGATGGCACGCGCGTTCCGTTTTTTTCACTATCTTTCAAAACGGAAATTTTAAAATCTCCTTTTTTTTTTGCCTTTTCTGGAAATTAGTGAAGGCAGCGCATCAAAGGTGCGCACCTCGCTGCCCACCTTGGTGTGCTCTGAGGTGCGCACCCGGGAGCGCTACGAAGTGTGCTCCAAGGTGCGGCGTGCACGTTGTCGGAGCCCGGTTTGCCCCGGGTGCGCACCTCGCCTGCACCTTGGCCGGGGTGGGCACCTTGGCTGGGTTTGCCCAGGGTGCGCTCCGAAGCGGGGTTACTGGAGCGCCCCCTCTTTTTTTGTCAGAGCGTTTGGTGGGGTTTCTCGCATTGGCTCTTCCCAGGCCCGGTTGTTGGGTGCGCTCCCACCCTGGCGCGCGCGAAGTTGGAAGTTGGGTTAATTGCCCGGGCGCGCACCTTCGCCAGGGTGGGCACCTTGGTGCGCACACCTTGGCTGGGCTGCGCACCAGGGCGGGCTCAAGATGGCACCAGCATTCCCTTTTTCTCACTATCTTTCAAAACGGAAATTTTAAAATCTCGTTTTTTTTTTGCCTTTTATGGAAATTAGTGAAGGCATCGCATCAAAGGTGCGCACCTCGCTGCCCACCTTGGTGTGCTCCGAGGTGCCCACCACGGTGCGCAACGCCGGTGCGAACCCGGGAGCGCCCCGATGTGTGCTCCAAGGTGCGGCGTGCACGAAGTCGGACCCCGGTTTGCCCCGGGTGCGCACCTCGCGTGCACCTTGGTGCGCACACCTTGGCTGGGTTGCGCGGCCTGGTGGGCACCATGGTGCGCACCAAGGAGCGCTCCGAAGTGTGCTCCAAGGTGCGGCGTGCACGAAGTCGGAGCCCGGTTTGCCCCGGGTACGCACCTCGCGTGCACCTTCGCCGGGGTGGGCACCTCGGCTGGGTTGCGCGCCCTGGTGCGCACCAAGGAGCGCTCCGAAGTGTGCTCCAAGGTGCGGCGTGCACGAAGTCGGAGCCCGGTTTGCCCCGGGTGCGCACCTTCGCCGCGGTGCGCACCATGGCGTGCACGAAGTCGGAGCCCGGTTTGCCCCGGGTGCGCACCTCGCGTGCACCTTCGGCGGGGTTGCGCGCCCTGGTGGGCACCATGGTGCGCACCAAGGAGCGCTCCGAAGTGTGCTCCAAGGTGCGGCGTGCACGAAGTCGGAGCCCGGTTTGCCCCGGGTGCGCACCTCGCGTGCACCTTCGGCGGGGTTGCGCGCCCTGGTGGGCACCATGGTGCGCACCAAGGAGCGCTCCGAAGTGTGCTCCAAGGTGCGGCGTGCACGAAGTCGGAGCCCGGTTTGCCCCGGGTGCGCACCTCGCGTGCACCTTCGCCGCGGTGGGCACCATGGCGTGCACGAAGTCGGAGCCCGGTTTGCCCCGGGTGCGCACCTCGCGTGCACCTTCGCCGAGGTGGGCACCTCGGCTGGGTTGCGCGCCCTGGTGCGCACCAAGGAGCGCTCCGAAGTGTGCTCCAAGGTGCGGCGTGCACGAAGTCGGAGCCCGGTTTGCCCCGGGTGCGCACCTCGCGTGCACCTTCGCCAGGGTGGGCACCTCGGTGCGCACACCTTCTCAATGTTTTCTTGCCTTTTCTGGAAATTGGTGAAGGCAGCGCATCAAAGGTGCGCACCTCGGTGTGCTCCGAGGTGCGAACCCGAGAGCGCTCCGAGGTGCCCACGAAGTCGAAAGTCGGGTTAATTGCATTGTTTTCCCCGGGTGCGCTCCGAGGTGCGCAACATCGGCGCGCACCAAGGAGGGCTCCGAAGTGTGCTCCAAGGTGCGCACGATGGCGTGCACCTCTGGTGCGCACGATTCGGAGCTCGGTTTGACCGGGGTGCGCACACCTTGGCTGGGTTGCGCACCTTTTGTGCGCTCCAAGGTGCGCACGAAGTCGGAGCTCGGTTTGCCCCGGGTGCGCACCTTCGCCAGGGTGCGCACCTTGATGCGCACGCCTTGGCTGGGCTGCGCACCTTGGTGGGCGCCATGGTGCGCACCTTTCGTGCGCTCCAAGGTGCGCACGAAGTCGGAGCTCGGTTTGCCCCGGGTGCGCACCTTGGTGGGCGCCATGGTGCACTCCGAGGTGCCCAAGATTGGTGCGCACCAAGGAGCGCTCCGAAGTGCGCTCCAAGGTGCGCGCGAAGTCGAAAGTTGGGTTAATTGTCCGGTTTGCCTCGGGTGCGCACCTTGCGTGCACCTTCGCCAGGGTGGGCGCCTTGGTGCGCACACCTTGGCTGGGCTGCGCACACCTTGGCACCCGCGTTTCCTTCATTTTAAATTTTTTTTTTTTACAATCTCTCAAGTGGGAAATTCTATAATCTCAACTTTTTTTGCCTTTTCAGGAAACTTTTGAATGGAGCGCATCATTGGTGCGCTCCGAAGTGTGCTCCAAAGCTCTCTCCAGCTGCGTGCACCTGCCCCGGCCGCGCACCCGGCCCCGCCCAGCTTCGCTCACCTGTCCCGGGCGTCTGGTGCGGAACCTTAGAGTAAGAAACATCACCGTGCACCTTGGCCAACGTGCGCGACTCGACCGAGCGCGCACTGGCCGAGGTGCACACCGATTTCACCTGGGTGCGCGCGCAGCACCTCGGGCGCACCGGGGTGCGCGCACAACGCCCGGGTTGCACCGTGGCCTGTGTGCTCGGGGCGCCTCGGGTGCGCGCTCGGTGTCGCCCCCGCGCGCGCGGTAGTGCGGGCAGCGCACCCCGGCCCGGCCCGGCCCCGACGAGAACGCAAACGGGCAAAAGGTTTATTCAAATAGCATTGCGACGCCCGGCGAAAAACTAAAAAAGGGTGCAACACCGGGACTTCCCGGGAGGTCACCCATCCCAGTACTACTCCGGCCCAAGCGCGCTTAACTGCGGAGTTCTGATGGGATCCGGTGCACTAACGCTGGTATGATCGCACCCGTTATGAGCTTGTCGCAGTGTGTACTTAGCAAACCGCGACCCACGTGCGAATCCACCCCGGCCACCCACCCCCGTCGAGGTGCACACCCTCCCTCGCGAAGTGCGCCCCGTTCGCCAAGTGTGAGCCCTGCCCGGGTGCGCGCACCTTGCTAGGGCGTCGGGTGTGCACCCGGCCCGGCCTACGTGCGTGCACCTGGAGGGGGCGTCGTGTGCGTGCAGTGTCCCGTCTGCAACGCGGTGCCCACACACCACCTCGGGCGCAACGACCTGCGCTCACATGTGGGCCGAGTGCACCTTGGTGCATGTTCGGGGCGCCTCGGGTGCACGCTCGATCTTGCCCCGGTGCACCAAGGCGCTCGGTTTGCCCCGGGTGCGCACTTGGTGCAAGGTGGGCACCCAAAATAGGGATCAAGCACCAAAACACAAGTTTCGGGATGCAAAATGGGACCCAAGGACCACAAATGCGTTCCAAGACCCATGATGGGTCCACGAGAACAAAAATGTGTTCCGAGACTTAATAAACAAATATTGGGTTTTAGGAGAAGAAACATGCTCTGATGCCCAAAACGAGAATCGACCCCGAAAAGGCCACAGGCCAAAAGTGGGATGCGAGACAAAAAAAAATGGGACCCGAGGACCAAAATTGGGTTCCCAGGTCGAAGACAGGGCAACCGGACAAGAAACGACCTCTAAGGCTCGAAATGAGTCCCGACGACTAAAACTTGACAAGAAGCACCCATCAGGCACCCAACTCGACACCCATGGGATGCCGACCCACCCGGGCTTCCACCTAGCACACCTTGGCACCCACCCACCCTCGCACCCAACCTCGCACCCAACTTAGCACCTTTGAACCCACATTGGCACTCACCCTGACCCTGGCACCTTGGAACCCACATTGGCACTCACCTTGACCCTGGCACCCACCTTTGCACTCACCTTGGGACCCACCCTGGCTCCCACCTCGGCACCCACCCAGACACCCACCTTGGTTCCTTGGCACCCACCTTGGATCCTTGGCACCCACCCCGACACCCACCTTGGCACGCAACTTGGCTACTTGCCACCCACCTTGGCTCCTTGACGCCCACCCCGACAACCACCCCGTGACCTACCCTGGCTAGGGTTGGTGCACACCCACCCTGGTGCCCACCTTGGCACCCACCCTATGACCCACCTTGGCACGCACCTTAGTACCCACCCCGTTACCCACCCTAGGACCCACCCCGTGACCCACCTTGGCCAGGGTGGGTGCCTTGGTGCGCACAACTTGCCTGGGCTGCACACCAGGGCGGGCTCAAGATGGCACCCGCGTTCCGTTTTTTTCACTATCTTTCAAAACGGAAATTTTAAAATCTCATTTTTTTCTTTTTTTTGCCTTTTCTGGAAATTAGTGAAGGCAGCGCATCAAAGGTGCGCAATGCTGGTGCGAACCCGGGAGCGCTCCGATGTGTGCTCCAAGGTGCGGCGTGCACGAAGTCCGAGCCCGGTTTGCCCCGGGTGCGCACCTCGCGTGCACCTTCGCCGGGGTGAGCACCTTGGCTGGGTTGCGCGCCCTGGTGCGTACCAAGGAGCGCTCTGAAGTGTGCTCCAAGGTGCGGCGTGCACGAAGTCGGAGCCCGGTTTGCCCCGGGTGTGCACCTCGGGTGCGCACCTCGCGTGCACCTTCGCTGCGGTGGGCACCTTGGCTGGGTTGCGCGCCTTGGTGGGCACCATGCAGTGCACGAAGTCGGAGCCCGGTTTGCCCCGGGCGCGCACCTCCGCCAGGGTGGGCACCTTGGTGCGCACAACTTGCCTGGGCTGCGCATCAGGAAGGGCTCAAGATGGCACCCGCGTTCCGTTTTTTTCACTATCTTTCAGAA
The DNA here is from genome assembly GCF_030272615.1 of Cryptomeria japonica. Taxonomy (NCBI): domain Eukaryota; kingdom Viridiplantae; phylum Streptophyta; class Pinopsida; order Cupressales; family Cupressaceae; genus Cryptomeria; species Cryptomeria japonica. Next base: position 63,948 of record NW_026729229.1, on the reverse strand, counting down.
CGGAAATTTTAAAATATCGTTTTTTTTTGCCTTTTCTGGAAATTAGTGAAGGCAGCGCATCAAAGGTGCGCAACGCTGGTGCGAACCTGGGAGCGCTCCGATGTGTGCTCCAAGGTGCGGCGTGCACGAAGTCGGAGCCCGGTTTGCCTCGGGTGCGCCCTGGTGGGCACCATGGTGCGCACCAAGGAGCGCTCCGAAGTGTGCTCCAAGGTGCGGCCTGCACGAAGTCGGAGCCCGGTTTGCCCCGGGTGTGCACCTCGGGTGGGCACCTTGGTGCGCATGCCTTGCCTGGGCTGCGCACCAGGGCGGGCTCAAGATGGCACCCGCGTTCCTTTTTTTTCACTATCTTTCAAAACGGAAATTTTAAAATCTCATTTTTTTTTGCCTTTTTCTGGAAATTAGTGAAGGCAGCGCATCAAAGGTGCGCACCTCGCTGCCCACCACGGTGCGCAACGCCGGTGGGCACCCGGGAGTGCTTCGAAGTGTGCTCCAAGGTGCTGCGTGCACGTTGTCGGAGCCCGGTTTGCCCCGGGTGCGCACCTCGCGTGCACCTTCGTCGGGGTGGGCACCTTGGCTTGGTTTGCCCCGGCTGCGCTCCGAAGCGGGGTTATTGGAGCGCCGCCTCTTTTTTTGTCGGAGCGTTTGGTGGGGTTTCTCGCATTGGCTCTTCCGAGGCCCGGTTGCCACCCTGGCGCGCACGAAGTCGGAAGTAGGGTTAATTGCCCGGGTGCGCACCTTTGCCAGGGTGGCACCTTACCTGGGCTGCGCACCAGGGCGGGCTCAAGATGGCACGCGCGTTCCGTTTTTTTCACTATCTTTCAAAACGGAAATTTTAAAATCTCCTTTTTTTTTTGCCTTTTCTGGAAATTAGTGAAGGCAGCGCATCAAAGGTGCGCACCTCGCTGCCCACCTTGGTGTGCTCTGAGGTGCGCACCCGGGAGCGCTACGAAGTGTGCTCCAAGGTGCGGCGTGCACGTTGTCGGAGCCCGGTTTGCCCCGGGTGCGCACCTCGCCTGCACCTTGGCCGGGGTGGGCACCTTGGCTGGGTTTGCCCAGGGTGCGCTCCGAAGCGGGGTTACTGGAGCGCCCCCTCTTTTTTTGTCAGAGAGTTTGGTGGGGTTTCTCGCATTGGCTCTTCCCAGGCCCGGTTGTTGGGTGCGCTCCCACCCTGGCGCGCGCGAAGTTGGAAGTTGGGTTAATTGCCCGGGCGCGCACCTTCGCCAGGGTGGGCACCTTGGTGCGCAAACCTTGGCTGGGCTGCGCACCAGGGCGGGCTCAAGATGGCACCAGCATTCCCTTTTTCTCACTATCTTTCAAAACGGAAATTTTAAAATCTCGTTTTTTTTTTGCCTTTTATGGAAATTAGTGAAGGCATCGCATCAAAGGTGCGCACCTCGCTGCCCACCTTGGTGTGCTCCGAGGTGCCCACCACGGTGCGCAACGCCGGTGCGAACCCGGGAGCGCCCCGATGTGTGCTCCAAGGTGCGGCGTGCACGAAGTCGGACCCCGGTTTGCCCCGGGTGCGCACCTCGCGTGCACCTTGGTGCGCACACCTTGGCTGGGTTGCGCGGCCTGGTGGGCACCATGGTGCGCACCAAGGAGCGCTCCGAAGTGTGCTCCAAGGTGCGGCGTGCACGAAGTCGGAGCCCGGTTTGCCCCGGGTGCGCACCTTCGCCGCGGTGGGCACCATGGCGTGCACGAAGTCGGAGCCCGGTTTGCCCCGGGTGCGCACCTCGCGTGCACCTTCGCCGGGGTGGGCACCTCGGCTGGGTTGCGCGCCCTGGTGCGCACCAAGGAGCGCTCTGAAGTGTGCTCCAAGGTGCGGCGTGCACGAAGTCGGAGCCCGGTTTGCCCCGGGTGTGCACCTCGCGTGCGCACCTCGCGTGCACCTTCGCTGCGGTGGGCACCTTGGCTGGGTTGCGCGCCTTGGTGGGCACCATGCAGTGCACGAAGTCGGAGCCCGGATTGCCCCGGGCGCGCACCTCCGCCAGGGTGGGCACCTTGGTGCGCACAACTTGCCTGGGCTGCGCACCAGGAAGGGCTCAAGATGGCACCCGCGTTCCGTTTTTTTCACTATCTTTCAGAACGGAAATTTTAAAATCTCATTTTTTTTTGCCTTTTCTGGAAATTAGTGAAGGCAGCGCATCAAAGGTGCGCAACGCTGGTGCGAACCTGGGAGCGCTCCGATGTGTGCTCCAAGGTGCGGCGTGCACGAAGTCGGACCCCGGTTTGCCCCGGGTGCGCACCTCGCGTGCACCTTGGTGCGCACACCTTGGCTGGGTTGCGCGCCCTGGTGGGCACCATGGTGCGCACCAAGGAGCGCTCCGAAGTGTGCTCCAAGGTGCGGCGTGCACGAAGTCGGAGCCCGGTTTGCCCCGGGTGCGCACCTCGCGTGCACCTTCGCCGCGGTGGGCACCATGGCGTGCACGAAGTCGGAGCCCGGTTTGCCCCGGGTGCGCACCTCGCGTGCACCTTCGCCGGGGTGGGCACCTTGGTGTGCAGACCTTGGCTGGGTTGCGCGCCCTGGTGGGCACCATGGTGCGCACCAAGGAGCGCTCCGAAGTGTGCTCCAAGGTGCGGCCTGCACGAAGTCGGAGCCCGGTTTGCCCCGGGTGTGCACCTCGGGTGGGCACCTTGGTGCGCATGCCTTGCCTGGGCTGCGCACCAGGGCGGGCTCAAGATGGCACCCGCGTTCCTTTTTTTTCACTATCTTTCAAAACGGAAATTTTAAAATCTCATTTTTTTTTGCCTTTTTCTGGAAATTAGTGAAGGCAGCGCATCAAAGGTGCGCACCTCGCTGCCCACCACGGTGCGCAACGCCGGTGGGCACCCGGGAGTGCTTCGAAGTGTGCTCCAAGGTGCTGCGTGCACGTTGTCGGAGCCCGGTTTGCCCCGGGTGCGCACCTCGCGTGCACCTTCGTCGGGGTGGGCACCTTGGCTGGGTTTGCCCCGGCTGCGCTCCGAAGCGGGGTTATTGGAGCGCCGCCTCTTTTTTTGTCGGAGCGTTTGGTGGGGTTTCTCGCATTGGCTCTTCCGAGGCCCGGTTGCCACCCTGGCGCGCACGAAGTCGGAAGTAGGGTTAATTGCCCGGGTGCGCACCTTTGCCAGGGTGGGCACCTTACCTGGGCTGCGCACCAGGGCGGGCTCAAGATGGCACGCGCGTTCCGTTTTTTTCACTATCTTTCAAAACGGAAATTTTAAAATCTCCTTTTTTTTTTGCCTTTTCTGGAAATTAGTGAAGGCAGCGCATCAAAGGTGCGCACCTCGCTGCCCACCTTGGTGTGCTCTGAGGTGCGCACCCGGGAGCGCTACGAAGTGTGCTCCAAGGTGCGGCGTGCACGTTGTCGGAGCCCGGTTTGCCCCGGGTGCGCACCTCGCCTGCACCTTGGCCGGGGTGGGCACCTTGGCTGGGTTTGCCCAGGGTGCGCTCCGAAGCGGGGTTACTGGAGCGCCCCCTCTTTTTTTGTCAGAGCGTTTGGTGGGGTTTCTCGCATTGGCTCTTCCCAGGCCCGGTTGTTGGGTGCGCTCCCACCCTGGCGCGCGCGAAGTTGGAAGTTGGGTTAATTGCCCGGGCGCGCACCTTCGTCAGGGTGGGCACCTTGGTGCGCACACCTTGGCTGGGCTGCGCACCAGGGCGGGCTCAAGATGGCACCAGCATTCCCTTTTTCTCACTATCTTTCAAAACGGAAATTTTAAAATCTCGTTTTTTTTTTGCCTTTTATGGAAATTAGTGAAGGCATCGCATCAAAGGTGCGCACCTCGCTGCCCACCTTGGTGTGCTCCGAGGTGCCCACCACGGTGCGCAACGCCGGTGCGAACCCGGGAGCGCCCCGATGTGTGCTCCAAGGTGCGGCGTGCACGAAGTCGGACCCCGGTTTGCCCCGGGTGCGCACCTCGCGTGCACCTTGGTGCGCACACCTTGGCTGGGTTGCGCGGCCTGGTGGGCACCATGGTGCGCACCAAGGAGCGCTCCGAAGTGTGCTCCAAGGTGCGGCGTGCACGAAGTCGGAGCCCGGTTTGCCCCGGGTACGCACCTCGCGTGCACCTTCGCCGGGGTGGGCACCTCGGCTGGGTTGCGCGCCTTGGTGCGCACCAAGGAGCGCTCCGAAGTGTGCTCCAAGGTGCGGCGTGCACGAAGTCGGAGCCCGGTTTGCCCCGGGTGCGCACCTTCGCCGCGGTGCGCACCATGGCGTGCACGAAGTCGGAGCCCGGTTTGCCCCGGGTGCGCACCTCGCGTGCACCTTCGGCGGGGTTGCGCGCCCTGGTGGGCACCATGGTGCGCACCAAGGAGCGCTCCGAAGTGTGCTCCAAGGTGCGGCGTGCACGAAGTCGGAGCCCGGTTTGCCCCGGGTGCGCACCTCGCGTGCACCTTCGGCGGGGTTGCGCGCCCTGGTGGGCACCATGGTGCGCACCAAGGAGCGCTCCGAAGTGTGCTCCAAGGTGCGGCGTGCACGAAGTCGGAGCCCGGTTTGCCCCGGGTGCGCACCTCGCGTGCACCTTCGCCGCGGTGGGCACCATGGCGTGCACGAAGTCGGAGCCCGGTTTGCCCCGGGTGCGCACCTCGCGTGCACCTTCGCCGGGGTGGGCACCTCGGCTGGGTTGCGCGCCCTGGTGCGCACCAAGGAGCGCTCCGAAGTGTGCTCCAAGGTGCGGCGTGCACGAAGTCGGAGCCCGGTTTGCCCCGGGTGCGCACCTCGCGTGCACCTTCGCCAGGGTGGGCACCTCGGTGCGCACACCTTCTCAATGTTTTCTTGCCTTTTCTGGAAATTGGTGAAGGCAGCGCATCAAAGGTGCGCACCTCGGTGTGCTCCGAGGTGCGAACCCGAGAGCGCTCCGAGGTGCCCACGAAGTCGAAAGTCGGGTTAATTGCATTGTTTTCCCCGGGTGCGCTCCGAGGTGCGCAACATCGGCGCGCACCAAGGAGGGCTCCGAAGTGTGCTCCAAGGTGCGCACGATGGCGTGCACCTCTGGTGCGCACGATTCGGAGCTCGGTTTGACCGGGGTGCGCACACCTTGGCTGGGTTGCGCACCTTTTGTGCGCTCCAAGGTGCGCACGAAGTCGGAGCTCGGTTTGCCCCGGGTGCGCACCTTCGCCAGGGTGCGCACCTTGATGCGCACGCCTTGGCTGGGCTGCGCACCTTGGTGGGCGCCATGGTGCGCACCTTTCGTGCGCTCCAAGGTGCGCACGAAGTCGGAGCTCGGTTTGCCCCGGGTGCGCACCTTGGTGGGCGCCATGGTGCACTCCGAGGTGCCCAAGATTGGTGCGCACCAAGGAGCGCTCCGAAGTGCGCTCCAAGGTGCGCGCGAAGTCGAAAGTTGGGTTAATTGTCCGGTTTGCCTCGGGTGCGCACCTTGCGTGCACCTTCGCCAGGGTGGGCGCCTTGGTGCGCACACCTTGGCTGGGCTGCGCACACCTTGGCACCCGCGTTTCCTTCATTTTAAATTTTTTTTTTTTACAATCTCTCAAGTGGGAAATTCTATAATCTCAACTTTTTTTGCCTTTTCAGGAAACTTTTGAATGGAGCGCATCATTGGTGCGCTCCGAAGTGTGCTCCAAAGCTCTCTCCAGCTGCGTGCACCTGCCCCGGCCGCGCACCCGGCCCCGCCCAGCTTCGCTCACCTGTCCCGGGCGTCTGGTGCGGAACCTTAGAGTAAGAAACATCACCGTGCACCTTGGCCAACGTGCGCGACTCGACCGAGCGCGCACTGGCCGAGGTGCACACCGATTTCACCTGGGTGCGCGCGCAGCACCTCGGGCGCACCGGGGTGCGCGCACAACGCCCGGGTTGCACCGTGGCCTGTGTGCTCGGGGTGCCTCGGGTGCGCGCTCGGTGTCGCCCCCGCGCGCGCGGTAGTGCGGGCAGCGCACCCCGGCCCGGCCCGGCCCCGACGAGAACGCAAACGGGCAAAAGGTTTATTCAAATAGCATTGCGACGCCCGGCGAAAAACTAAAAAAGGGTGCAACACCGGGACTTCCCGGGAGGTCACCCATCCCAGTACTACTCCGGCCCAAGCGCGCTTAACTACGGAGTTCTGATGGGATCCGGTGCACTAATGCTGGTATGATCGCACCCGTTATGAGCTTGTCGCAGTGTGTACTTAGCAAACCGCGACCCACGTGCGAATCCACCCCGGCCACCCACCCCCGTCGAGGTGCACACCCTCCCTCGCGAAGTGCGCCCCGTTCGCCAAGTGTGAGCCCTGCCCGGGTGCGCGCACCTTGCTAGGGCGTCGGGTGTGCACCCGGCCCGGCCTACGTGCGTGCACCTGGAGGGGGCGTCGTGTGCGTGCAGTGTCCCGTCTGCAACGCGGTGCCCACACACCACCTCGGGCGCAACGACCTGCGCTCACATGTGGGCCGAGTGCACCTTGGTGCATGTTCGGGGCGCCTCGGGTGCACGCTCGATCTTGCCCCGGTGCACCAAGGCGCTCGGTTTGCCCCGGGTGCGCACTTGGTGCAAGGTGGGCACCCAAAATAGGGATCAAGCACCAAAACACAAGTTTCGGGATGCAAAATGGGACCCAAGGACCACAAATGCGTTCCAAGACCCATGATGGGTCCACGAGAACAAAAATGTGTTCCGAGACTTAATAAACAAATATTGGGTTTTAGGAGAAGAAACATGCTCTGATGCCCAAAACGAGAATCGACCCCGAAAAGGCCACAGGCCAAAAGTGGGATGCGAGACAAAAAAAAATGGGACCCGAGGACCAAAATTGGGTTCCCAGGTCGAAGACAGGGCAACCGGACAAGAAACGACCTCTAAGGCTCGAAATGAGTCCCGACGACTAAAACTTGACAAGAAGCACCCATCAGGCACCCAACTCGACACCCATGGGATGCCGACCCACCCGGGCTTCCACCTAGCACACCTTGGCACCCACCCACCCTCGCACCCAACCTCGCACCCAACTTAGCACCTTTGAACCCACATTGGCACTCACCCTGACCCTGGCACCTTGGAACCCACATTGGCACTCACCTTGACCCTGGCACCCACCTTTGCACTCACCTTGGGACCCACCCTGGCTCCCACCTCGGCACCCACCCAGACACCCACCTTGGTTCCTTGGCACCCACCTTGGATCCTTGGCACCCACCCCGACACCCACCTTGGCACGCAACTTGGCTACTTGCCACCCACCTTGGCTCCTTGACGCCCACCCCGACAACCACCCCGTGACCTACCCTGGCTAGGGTTGGTGCACACCCACCCTGGTGCCCACCTTGGCACCCACCCTATGACCCACCTTGGCACGCACCTTAGTACCCACCCCGTTACCCACCCTAGGACCCACCCCGTGACCCACCTTGGCCAGGGTGGGTGCACCCACCCTGGTGCCCACCTTGGCACCCACCCATCCTAGCACCCAGCCTGTGACCGGGCTTGGAACCCAACCTTGCACCCGCACCCGTCTTGGCCAGTGTGGGTGCGCACCCATCCTGGCACCCACGTTGTGACACACCCTTTAACCCACGCACCCTAGCACCCACGTTGGCACCCACCTTGGAACCCAACCTAGCAACTTGGCACCCACCCCGTGACCCACCTTGGCATCCACCATAGCAGTCGCCGACTTGGCACCCACCTCGGCACCCACCTTGACACTTGTGGACCCACCTTGCCACTCACCCTAGCATCGACCCATCCTAGCACCCACCCTGGCACCTTTGCACCCTAGCACTCACCCATCCTAGCACCTAACCTGTGACCCACCTTGACACTCACCCTCGCACCCACCTTGGAACCCAACCTAGCACCCACCCACCCTGACACCAACCCTAGCACCTACCCACCCTTGCACCCACCCTGTGACCCATCTTGGCACCCACCCATCCTACCACTCAACCTATCACCCACCTTCTCACCCACCTTGGCATCCACCTTAGCACCCACCCACACTGGCACCTTGGCACCCACCTCGGGCAAGGTGGGTGCACACCCACCCTGGCACCCAATTTAGAACCCACCGAGCATGTTACCCACCTTGGCACCCACATTGCAGCCCACCCTAGTACCCACCCTATGACCCACATTGGCATCCACACCCTAGCACCCAGGCACCTCGACACCCGCCTTGACACCCACCCTAGCACTGAACCTGTGACCCACCTTGGAACTCACCCTAGAACCCACCCACCCTGTGAACCACCTTGGCATCCACCTTAGCACCCACCCACCTTGGCACCCACTCTAGCACTCACCCATCCTAACACCCAACTTGTTACCCACCTTGGCACCCGCCCTCGCGTCCACCTTGAAACCCACCCTAGCACCCACCCACGCAGGAGCCCACCTTGGCACCCAACCTAACACCCACGCATCCTGGCACCCAACTTGTGACCCACCTTGGAACCCACCCTAGTACCCACCTTTGAACCCACTATATCACCAACCCACCTTGGCACCCACCCTATGACCCTCTTTGGAATCCACCCTAGCACGCACCCACCCTGGCACCCACCATGGAGCGCACCCTAGCACCCACCCACCTCGGCACGCACCTCAACACCCACCTTGGTGTGCGCACTGCGCCAACCTCTCAAAGACCCTATGTGGTGCGCTCCAAAGTGTACACCTTTGGTGCGCTCCAAGGTGCGCACCTTTGGTGCACACCGAGGTGCACACCAAAGTGTGCACCGAGGTGAGCACCAAAGTGCACTCCAGGGTGCACACCAAGGCGTGCACCTTTGGTGCGGTCAATGCAAACGAATTCGGAAGTTGGGGTCGATGTCCTAATCGCTGCTGCAGACTACACGTATGAGAATCGGACAAATAGCTTTATATAGGGGAGGTGTTGCGTTTGATGGGTCGACTCCCCTGGTTGTGTGCACTGCACCAACTTCAAAGACCCTGTCTTGTTTAAGAAGTCAAAAGTTGGGGTGGATGTCCTAATCATTGCTGCAGTCTACGCATGTATGAGAATCAGACAAATAGCTTATATAGGGGAGGTGTTGCATTCGGTGGGTTGACTCCCCTGGTTGTGCGCACTGCGCCAACCTCAAAGACCCCGCATAGCAGAAGAAGTCGGAAGTCGGATTTTGGTGAGCACCAAGGCGTGCACCTTTGGTGCGGTCAACGCAGACGAATTCAGAAGTTGGGGTGGATGTCCTAATCGTTGTTGCAGGCTACACATGTATGAGAATCAGACAAATAGCTTATATAGGGGAGGTGTTGGGTTTGATGGGTCAACTCCCTTGGTTGTGCGCATTACGCCAACCTCAAAGACCTTGTTTTCGTTAAGAAGTCAAAAGTTGGGGTCAATGTCCTAATGGCTCCTGCAGGCTACACATGTATGAGAATCGGACAAATAGCTTATATAGGGGAGGTGTTGGGTTTGATGGGTCGACTCCCCTGGTTGTGCGCATTACGTCAACCTCAAAGACCTTGTTTTCGTTAAGAAGTCAAAAGTTGGGGTCGATGTCCTAATTGCTCCTGTAGACTACACATGTATGAGAATCAGACAAATAGCTTATATAGGGGAGGTGTTGGGTTTGATGGGTTGACTCCCCTAGTTGTTCGCATTACACCAACCTCAAAGACCTTGTTTTCGTTTAGAAGCCGAAAGTTGGGGTCGATGTCCTAATTGCTCCTGCAGGCTACGCATGTATGAGAATCAGACAAATAGCTTATATAGGGGAGGTGTTGGGTTTGATGGGTCGACTCCCCTGGTTGTGCGCATTGCGCCAACCTCAAAGACCCTGCATTGCGGATGAAGTCGAAAGTCAGAGTTTGGTGTGCTACAAGGTGTGGTCGAAGGTGCTCACCTAGGTGTGCACCTTTGGAGCACAGGAAAAGTGCCCTCCAAAAGTGCGCACCTTTGGAGTGCACAAAAGTGCCCTCCAAAAGTGCGCACCTTTGGAGCGCAGAAAAGTGCCCTCCAAAAAGTGCCCTCCAAAAGTGCGCACCTTTGGAGCGCAGAAAAGTGCCCTCCAAAAAGTGCCCTCCAAAAGTGCGCACCTTTGGAGCGCAGAAAAGTGCCCTCCAAAAAGTGCCCTCCAAAAGTGCGCACCTTTGGAGCGCAGAAAAGTGCCCTCCAAAAAGTGCCCTCCAAAAGTGCGCACCTTTGGAGCGCAGAAAAGTGCCCTCCAAAAAGTGCCCTCCAAAAGTGCGCACCTTTGGAGCGCAGAAAAGTGCCCTCCAAAAAGTGCCCTCCAAAAGTGCGCACCTTTGGAGCGCAGAAAAGTGCCCTCCAAAAAGTGCCCTCCAAAAGTGCGCACCTTTGGAGCGCAGAAAAGTGCCCTCCAAAAAGTGCCCTCCAAAAGTGCGCACCTTTGGAGCGCAGAAAAGTGCCCTCCAAAAGTGCGCACCTTTGGAGCGCACAAAAGTGCCCTCCAAAAGTGCGCACTTTTGGTGCGCACCAAGGCGCTGGTTCGGTCGTTGCAGGCGAGTTCGGAAGTTGGGGTCGATGTCCTGAGCGGAGGTGCAAACTACACAGGTGTCGGAATCGGACAAATAGCTTATATAGGGGAGGTGTATGCTTCGATGGGTCGACTCCCCAGGTTGAGCGCACCGCGCCAACCTCAAAGACCCTACGGTATGGATGAAGTCGGAAGTTGGGTCCGATGACCGATTCGATTAGTAGGTATGCTCATGAGGTCGGAATTTGGGTCCGATGACCTGCCATGTGCAGGAAGGCGAATGTTGACACTGTGCGTTGCAAGGTGCACACCAAGGCGCTGGTGCGGTCTTTTTAGTCGAGTTCGGAAGTTGGGGTCGATGTCCTGATCGGAGGTGCAAGCTACACAGGTGTGGGAATCGGACAAATAGCTTATATAGGGGAGGTGTATGCTTCGTTGGGTCGACTCCCCGGGTTGAGCGCACCGCGCCAACCTCAAAGACCCTACGGTATGGATGAAGTCGGAAGTTGGGTCCGATGACCGATTCGATATGTAGGCATACTCGCGAGGTCGGAATTTGGGTCCGATGACCTGCCACGTGCAGGAAGGCGAATGTTGGCACTGTGCGTTGCAAGGTGCGCACCAAGGCGCTGGTTCGGTCGTTGGAGGCGAGTTCGGAAGTTGGGGTCGATGTCTTGATCGGAGGTGCAAACTACACAGGTGTGGGAATCGGACAAATAGCTTATATAGGGGAGGTGTATGCTTCGTTGGGTCGACTCCCCGGGTTGAGCGCACCGCGCCAACCTCAAAGACCCTACGGTATGGATGAAGTCGGAAGTTGGGTCCGATGACCGATTCGATATGTAGGCATACTCGCGAGGTCGGAATTTGGGTCCGATGACCTGCCATGTGCAGGAAGGCGAATGTTGGGACTGTGCGTCGCAAGGTGCGCACCAAGGCGCTGGTGCCGTCGTTGCAGTCGAGTTCGGAAGTTGGGGTCGATGTCCTGGTCAGAGGTGCAAACTACACAGGTGTGGGAATCGGACAAATAGCTTATATAGGGGAGGTGTATGCTTCGATGGGTCGACTCCCTGGGTTGAGCGCACCGCGCCAACCTCAAAGACCCTACAGTATGGATGAAGTCGGAAGTTGGGTCCGATGACCGATTCGATACGTAGGCATATTGGCGAGGTCTGAATTTGTGTCCGATGACCTGCCATGCGCAGGAAGGCGGAATTTGGGTCCGATGACCGAGTTGATGGCGTGCCATGCGCAGAAAGGCGGAATTTGGGTCCGATGACCGAGTTGATGTTGATGGCCCGCCATGCACAGGAAGGCGGAATTTGGGTCCGATGACCGATTTGAAGGCGTGCCATACGCAAAAAGGCGGAGTTTGGGTCCGATGACCGAGTTGATATTGATGGCCCGCCATGCGCAGGAAGGCGGAATTTGGGTCCGATGACCTGACATACGCATGGAGTCCGACTCGGGGGCCGATGTTCGATTCGATGACTTGCATTGTGGGTAAAGTCGGAAGTTGTGGTCTTTGACCCGATTCGATGACCAGACTTCGGCTGCTTGAGAATCGGACAAATAACTTATATAGGGGAGGTAGTGTTCTCGAGCATCCTCCCCCCGTGCCCGTTTATGTCGATTGATGCTGGTGCTCGACTGGTTGGAGCGCTCGGATGCAAAAATCTTGCACCAGGATTTATCGATTGTGATGGACACGGCAAGTCTCCTGATTGCTATGCAGGAGCTCATCGTGAATCTCTATGCGGCCTTGGTATGGACTCGACCTGCGGAATGGTTCGGCAATGGTAGTCGCTCCAACACGTCCTTGCAATGGCCACAGAGGTGATTCGACTAGAGCTCCAGTCTAGCTTTTGGGTTGCTTGGCGGACTGGTATAGCCGCGATCGAGTTCCGGCCATGAACGTTTTAGATAGCTCTTGGGCTTTCTGGGACGGAAGTCGGAAGTTTGGGCTGTTGTCCGATTTGATGACCATTCTTCGGATGTGTGAGAATCGGACAAATAACTTATATAGGGGACTGTGTTGTCTCACGCAGCCCCCTCCGTGCCCCTCTATCTCGACCGATGTTGGTGCTTGAAAGGGTTGGGATCGCTCGGATTTATAAACGTGCACCACCATTTGTCGAGTGTGAGGGACGCGGCAGGTCTCCTAAATGCTATGCGGGCGCTCTCTGAGAATCTCTATCCGGCCTCGACACAGACTAGTCTTGCTGAATGGTTTGGCACTGGTAGTCGATCCAACACGTCGTTGTTGTGGCCGCCTAGGCGATTCGATTCGAGCCCCCGTCTAGCTTTTGGGTTGCTTGGCGGATTTTGCCCTATCCGCAAGTGAGCTCGGTCCCTAAACGTTCGAGAAACCCGATTGCTATGCGCCGACTCTCTTTCTTGCGAGCCTCCATCTAGCTTTTGGGTCTCTACGGAACGGAAGTCGGAATCTGGGACCGTTGTTTGATTCGACGAGGCAGACTACGGTTGTGCGAGAATCGGACAAATAACTTATATAGGGGAGGTGTTGACTGGAGCATTCTCCCCCGTGCCCCTCTAACTCGACCAATGCTGGCGCTCGAACGGTGGTAGCGCTCGGATTTTCATTGAGCGCCAGCATTGGTCGATTTAGAGGGGCATGCGAGATTCCCGAATGCTATGCGAGGGCTCTAACGGAAATGTCTATTGGTTTCGGTATGGATGCAATTGCGAGTGGTTCGGCAAAGGTAGTCGTTCCGATGCGTCCATGTCGTGGCCAAATCGATAATTCGATTTGAGCCCTCGTATAGCATTTGGGTCTCTCGATGTGATTCCGCATTCCAGTCCCTTTGGGCACTGCTTGAGCCGCATCCCAGGGGGTTCCCTTCCCAATAATCTGCCTCGCAACCCGATTGCTATGCGGTGAGGCTCCTCGGCCGCCTCGGAACTATCTGTGTATCAGACGCATCGCGGGATAAGGGGTTGGCAACGGTAGTCGCCCCAAGCGCGTCCGATGCTTGGACCATTCCGAGGCGGCCCTGAAGCCTCTTCCGTCTAGCCGTTGGGTCCTTCTCGCCGCATCCCTCGCCTCGCACCCCGATTGCTATGCGGTGAGGCTCCTCGGCCGCCTCGGAACTATCTGTGTATCGGACGCGTCGCGGGATAAGGGGTTGTCACTGGTAGTCGCCCCAAGCGCGTCCGATGCTTGGACCATTCCGAGGCGGCCCTGAAGCCTCTTCCGTCTAGCCGTTGGGTCCTTCTCGCCGCATCCCTCGCCTCGCACCCCGATTGCTATGCGGTGAGGCTCCTCGGCCGCCTCGGAACTATCTGTGTATCGGACGCGTCGCGGGATAAGGGGTTGTCATTGGTAGTCGCCCCAAGCGCGTCCGATGCTTGGACCATTCCGAGGCGGCCCTGAAGCCTCTTCCGTCTAGCCGTTGGGTCCTTCTCGCCGCATCCCTCGCCTCGCACCCCGATTGCTATGCGGTGAGGCTCCTCGGCCGCCTCGGAACTATCTGTGTATCGGACGCGTCGCGGGATAAGGGGTTGTCACTGGTAGTCGCCCCAAGCGCGTCCGATGCTTGGACCATTCCGAGGCGGCCCTGAAGCCTCTTCCGTCTAGCCGTTGGGTCCTTCTCGCCGCATCCCTCGCCTCGCACCCCGATTGCTATGCGGTGAGGCTCCTCGGCCGCCTCGGAACTATCTGTGTATCGGACGCGTCGCGGGATAAGGGGTTGTCACTGGTAGTCGCCCCAAGCGCGTTCGATGCTTGGACCATTCCGAGGCGGCCCTGAAGCCTCTTCCGTCTAGCCGTTGGGTCCTTCTCGCCGCATCCCTCGCCTCGCACCCCGATTGCTATGCGGTGAGGCTCCTCGGCCGCCTTGGAACTATCTGTGTATCGGACGCGTCGCGGGATAAGGGGTTGTCACTGGTAGTCGCCCCAAGCGCGTCCGATGCTTGGACCATTCCGAGGCGGACCCGAAGCCTCTTCCGTCTAGCCGTTGGGTCCTTCTCGCCGCATCCTTCGCCTCGCACCCCGATTGCTATGCGGTGAGGCTCCTCGGCCGCCTCGGAACTATCTGTGTATCGGACGCGTCGCGGGATAAGGGGTTGTCACTGGTAGTCGCCCCAAGCGCGTCCGATGCTTGGACCATTCCGAGGCGGACCCGAAGCCTCTTCCGTCTAGCCGTTGGGTCCTTCTCGCCGCATCCCTCGCCTCGCACCCCGATTGCTATGCGGTGAGGCTCCTCGGCCGCCTTGGAACTATCTGTGTATCGGACGCGTCGCGGGATAAGGGGTTGTCACTGGTAGTCGCCCCAAGCGCGTCCGATGCTTGGACCATTCCGAGGCGGACCCGAAGCCTCTTCCGTCTAGCCGTTGGGTCCTTCTCGCCGCATCCCTCGCCTCGCACCCCGATTGCTATGCGGTGAGGCTCCTCGGCCGCCTTGGAACTATCTGTGTATCGGACGCGTCGCGGGATAAGGGGTTGTCACTGGTAGTCGCCCCAAGCGCGTCCGATGCTTGGACCATTCCGAGGCGGACCCGAAGCCTCTTCCGTCTAGCCGTTGGGTCCTTCTCGCCGCATCCCTCGCCTCGCACCCCGATTGCTATGCGGTGAGGCTCCTCGGCCGCCTTGGAACTATCTGTGTATCGGACGCGTCGCGGGATAAGGGGTTGTCACTGGTAGTCGCCCCAAGCGCGTCCGATGCTTGGACCATTCCGAGGCGGCCCCGAAGCCTCTTCCGTGTAGCCGTTGGGTCCTTCTCGCCGCATCCCTCGCCTCGCACCCCGATTGCTATGCGGTGAGGCTCCTCGGCCGCCTTGGAACTATCTGTGTATCGGACGCGTCGCGGGATAAGGGGTTGTCACTGGTAGTCGCCCCAAGCGCGTCCGATGCTTGGACCATTCCGAGGCGGCCCCGAAGCCTCTTCCGTGTAGCCGTTGGGTCCTTCTCGCCGCATCCCTCGCCTCGCACCCCGATTGCTATGCGGTGAGGCTCCTCGGCCGCCTTGGAACTATCTGTGTATCGGACGCGTCGCGGGATAAGGGGTTGTCACTGGTAGTCGCCCCAAGCGCGTCCGATGCTTGGACCATTCCGAGGCGGACCTGAAGCCTCTTCCCTCTAGCCGTTGGGGCTTTCTCGCCGCATCCCTCGCCTCGCACCCCGATTGCTATGCTGTGAGGCTCCTCGGCCGCCTTGGAACTATCTGTGTATCGGACGCATCGCGGGATAAGGGGTTGGCAGTGGTAGTCGCCCCAAGCGCATCCGATGCTTGGACCATTCCGAGGCGGCCCTGCAGCCTCTTCCGTCTAGCCGTTGGGGCCATCTCGCCGCATCCCCCACCTCGCACCACGATTGCTATGCGGTGAGGCTCCTTGGCCGCCTCGGAACTATCTGTGTATCGGACGCATCGCGGGATAAGGGGTTGTCACTGGTAGTCGCCCCAAGCGCGTCCGATGCTTGGACTATTCCGAGGCGGCCCTGCAGCCTCTTCCGTCTAGCCGTTGGGGCCATCTCGCTGCATCCCCCACCTCCTCGGCCGCCTCGGAACTATCTGTGTATCGGACGCATCGCGGGATAAGGGGTTGGCAGTGGTAGTCGCCCCAAGCGCGTCCGATGCTTGGACTATTCCGAGGCAGCCCTGCAGCCTCTTCCGTCTAGCCTTTGGGGCCATCTCGCCGCATCCCTCGCCTCGCACCCCGATTGCTATGCGGTGAGGCTCCTCGGCCGCCTGGGAACTATCTTCGTATCGGACGCATCGCGGGATAAGGGGTTGTCACTGGTAGTCGCCCCAAGCGCGTCCGATGCTTGGACTATTCCGAGGCGGCCCTGTGGCCTCTTCCGTCTAGCCGTTGGGGCCATCTCGCCGCATCCCCCACCTCGCACCCCGATTGCTATGCGGTGAGGCTCTTCGGCCGCCTTGGAACTATCTTCGTATCGGACGCATCGCGGGATAAGGGGTTGTCACTGGTAGTGGCCCCAAGCGCGTCCGATGCTTGGACTATTCCGAGGCGGCCCTGCAGCCTCTTCCGTCTAGCCGTTGGGGCCATCTCGCCGCATCCCCCACCTCGCACCCCGATTGCTATGCGGTGAGGCTCCTCGGCCGCCTTGGAACTATCTTCGTATCGGACGCATCGCGGGATAAGGGGTTGTCACTGGTAGTCGCCCCAAGCGCGTCCGATGCTTGGACTATTCCGACGCGGCCCTGTGGCCTCTTCCGTCTAGCCGTTGGGGCCATCTCGCCGCATCCCCCACCTCGCACCCCGATTGCTATGCGGTGAGGCTCCTCGGCCGCCTTGGAACCATCTTCGTATCGGACGCATCGCGGGATAGGGGGCTGTCACTGGTAGTCGCCCCAAGCGTGTCCGATGCTTGGACCATTCCTAGGCGGCCCTGAAGCCTCTTCCGTCTAGCCGTTGGGGCCTTCCCGCCCCATCCCTCGCCTCGCACCCCCGATTGCTATGCGGTGAGGCTCCTCGGCCGCCTTGGAACCATCTGTGTATCGGACGCATCGCGGGATAAGGGGTTGGCACTGGCAGTCGCCCCAAGCGCGTCCGATGCTTGGACCATTCCGAGGTGGCCCTGAAGCCTCTTCCGTCTAGCCGTTGGGGCCTTCCCGCCCCATCCCTCGCCTCGCACCCCGATTGATATGCGGTGAGGCTCCTCGGCCGCCTTGGAACTATCTGTGTATCGGACGCATCGCGGGATAAGGGGTTGGCACTGGTAGTCGTCCCAATCGCATCCGATGCTTGGACCATTCCGAGGCGGCCCTGCAGCCTCTTCCGTTTAGCCGTCGGGGCCTTCCCGCCGCATCCGTCGCCTCGCATCCCGATTCCTATGCGGTGAGTCTTCTCGGCCGCCGCGGAACTATACCTGTTATTGCTACTGCATCCTTCGGCTGGTAACCTCCTCTGCCGCCTTGGAACGTTCTCTTTGTCGGACGCGTCGCGGGATAAGGGGTTGGCACTGCTAGTCGCCCCAAGCGCGCCCGATGCATAGACCGCTCCGAGTCGACCTTGCTTTCAGCCTCTCACATGCATAGACCTCTCTGAGTCGACCCTGCAGCCTCTCACGTTTAGCCTTTGGAATCTCGCCTCACAACATGATTGCTATCCTTGATGCATCCCTTGCCTCGAGCCCTGATTGCTTTCTTGGCTGCATCCCTCCTCTCCTCACAGCCCGGTTGTCATCACTGCTTCATCCGTCGCTTCATGCATTCTGGCTGCTGGGCCCTTCCCACCGCACACCTCGATTGCTATCTCTTCTGCATCACACACCCCGATTGCTATCTCTGCTACATCCCTCGGCTCTCACTTCTGCATCCTTCGCCTCACACCTCGATTGCTATCAATGCTGCATCCGTAACCTCACACCCCGATTGCTATGCGGGGAGGCTCCTTGGCCGCCTTGGAAATTTCTGTGTGTCGGACGCACCGCGGGATAAGGGGTTGGCACTGGTAGTCGCCCCAAGTGCGCCCGATTCTTAGACCGCTTCGAGGTGACCTCGTAGCCTCTTTCGTCCAGGCTTCCTGCCTTCAACGCCCTTTTTACACCTCGATTGCTATGCGCGGGCTCGTTGGCGTCTATCACCTCTCTGCGAAGAGTGGCACGATGATTGTTGGGGTAAATCGTAGCAGTCCGATCTCTGGCCTTGGGCCATTGTGAGGGCTGATCGATTTCCTGTGCGCATCTCGTGTTCGCCCAGTAACAGACTCGACGACTTGTAATCGGTCTTGTTCCCGATTGTTCCTGGAGGTAGTCTTCGGAACTCTTGGATTTGACCTGTCACTCGAACTGTCCTCTTCCGAGGATGCTTGTGTGTGTGTGCTTGTGCCATTTCCTTGGCGGTATTAACGAGATATTAAAGAGCGGAGTGAGCGCCTCGCCCAGCTATGTTTGGGGCTCTCACTCCCTTACCCGGTGTGCGACCGCTTTGCACGTAGGTTGCGGAGCATCGCGACTCTTTCGATGTTTGGCGGTTGTCTTCCGGTGATGCGTTGGTCCCGAAGTGCACGTTACTAGCATTTCTGCCATTGTTCTCGATCTTTGGCACGTTCCTTCGTTGCAATTGGATATATATCTCCGTTTATACGCGCAGGCTTCTCCCGCCTATTCAGCGCTGTCCCACTCTCAGCACTCTCGTGGTCTCCTTGGCTTCTCTCTCCCGTGAGCGAGCTCTCTTCTCGAGTCTTTTCCATGTCCCATGGAGGTTGCCTTGCGAAATTCGGGCACACAAACGTGACCGGATAAGAGCGGAATTGCCTATGAGGAGAAGCTCACCTTAGGGAGCAGCAATGCCGAGTGTTTCGACAGAGGGTAGAGGGGGCGTTGTTTGGGCGGTTGCACAAAAGAGTGCTACGTTTGCACTGAAGGTTGCTTCTTCGTCTCCGACGAACTCTTCGAGGCAAAAAAGCTTGTTTACGGGGTCGAGGTGGGACTGTTCGTGCGAGTTGCGCCACCAAAAGTGCGTAGGGGGCATATACCTGGGAAATGGATGTCTCTGAGTGGCCTTACTCGGTCGCGTGCACGGTGCATTCTCTAACGGCAGGACTGTCGCGAGCATGTGCGGTTCGGATGTTTTCGGGTAAAGGGTTCCGTACGGGATGTT